>NW_913317.1:0-1279 GCF_000209065.1 Trypanosoma cruzi | reverse complement strand
TGTGCATTTTTGTGTTTTTCCACACCGCTTACTTTGACGTTTTTGTTTGTTGGCGATTTTCGTATTGTTGTCTGCCGCAGGCTCATCCAATTGGAGGAGGAGGAGGAGGAAACACAAACAGACACACGCACGCGATAACAACAGTGGTAGAGCCCTCGTCTGGTCATCATACTGCACGTGATTGAGTTGCCACTTGCCCTGTTTTACGCACAGCACCTCAATTCCCCAATTGCATGCGGCGTTGTGTAAGCGCTGCGGCAACGTCGCCAACGGCCGCCATTATCACCGCGTGGCGAGGCAGTGCCCCGGCGACCGGGGCGCTGGCGACATGGCGGTCTGCGTACTTCCACTCGTCGAGATTCCTTGGGAGGAAGTCGGGCGGGTCAAAGAAACTTGGTGCTGGTGCCTCCATCAACACAACGGCAGGTGCATCGTCATCCCCCTCGTCACCAGTCACCAATGCCACGACGGGCGCCAGTGGGGAATTCGTAGGAGCCCCTGAGGGAGCAGGAGGGGGACATGATGCGGCGGGTAAAGCAACGGCAAAGGAACATCAAACCACCGCCTCCGCTGTTTCTTCTCCCTCTACTGGCGTCTCTCTCCCCACCGCCTCCGTGGATGCCTCAGCTTCCATCAATAATAAAAATACTAATAATGACGGAAGAGCTTCATTTCCTTCGTCCGCCACGCCGTCAGGGAAGGGAAGCGCAGCGACGATGAAAAAACCACGAGTGCCGCAGCGACGCAAATCCATGCAAAATTCAGAGGATTGCGCTGCATCACCGGAGAAGGTGAACGACACGATGCGATTAAGTAAAAAGGAGCCAACACACATGAACCGTCTGGCAACCGATGGTGTTGTTTCTGTGGAGCCTGATGAAGAAGATGTGGTGGTAGAGCGTGCAAGCATCACGAAACTGTTCATGTTGTCGGACTCTGTAGCATCTATATTTTGTGCCCTGCCCCAGAATCAGCGTTCCATTGACAACTACCTCAGGGAGGTGGACCAAGCGGTGCTTCCACCCTCGGCGTCAGACCACAGAGCGGGTGGGGTGGGCACCGTTATGCATGGGGATGGCGGATATACAGGTCAAAGTAAAGAGGCAGTGGCAAGGAGTGAGATTGCGGAGCGCGTTCTTTCCGAGGAGCGGGCGAATCACACACTTTGTATTCACGTTCGGGACATGGACCAGTTGGTGCCACCACCCGACTTGCTGTTAAACAGTACGACGGATGAGCCAACGAAGACCGCGACCACAGGAGGTGCGCGTCGTCGAAA
>NW_913316.1:0-1279 GCF_000209065.1 Trypanosoma cruzi | reverse complement strand
GTGTGCCTGCAGAAACACGAAGCAAAGAAGCAAAAACAGGAGCAGAGCATGTGAGGGGACGCACAAACAAAACTGTACAGCGGAGGTGCATGGCGGAAATAAAAAGAAAGGGACTGCTCAAGCTCATGATATTGCACTGCAGAAAAAGCAGCGGCAATTCATTAAAAAATTAAATGAAAATAAATAAATAAAAATTATCTTCACCCTTCCACACCTCACACTTTAAAAAGAAAAAATAAAAAAAATGAAAAAAATTAGTCCTTTATTACGGCCAAACCCAAATGATAAAAGAAAGAAAAAAAAACACACAAAAAGCACCTAACTACCATCTTACTCCAAACCGTCTGCATATTTTGTCCGAAAAGAAAATTAAAAGATATTTAAGTGTCCTTCAACCGTCCGACCCTCTGTGTGTCCGCACATCGTTTATATTTCACGGGGTCATCGGCGTGTTGCTGCTCCCCTCAGCCCTCCCATCGGCGTGTGAGTGCGGCCCGCAGAGCACAGTCACTCGTGTGTGTGGGGACTGAGAGAAGCACGCAGACACGACGGCAGTCGCGTCACTCCATCGGGGGAGTGAGCGCAGCAAAAGAAAAAAACATCGGGGGAAAAGAAATGCTCACGAGGCCGACACCGAAGGGACTGCCGGCGCAAGAAATGCACACGCAAAAACAAATCCTTAAAGAAAAACACGGCGGCAGGGTGTGGCTGTGTGTCTGGCGCTGCGGGTGTCTGCCCGCCCTGGCCGCAAGAAAACAAAACAAGAGGGAAGAAATGTGTGCTCCGCCCCACAGGCCCTCGTCGCACGCCCACACGTCACGGCTCCCTCAGCGCGCCGTTCGTCGCCGCCCCTCCTCATGCGTGCAGCAGGCGAGGCGCACAGGGCCGTCGTCATGAGCGTGTCGGTGGATGTGCGAGTGGAGCAGTTGGGCGGAAACACACGGCACCCCTCGCAGGAAGAGTGCAGCAACAAACAATTAAAGAGGGAAGAGTAGAAAAGAAAAAACGTCCAGAGTGATTGCCCCCCAAAAGCAAAAAAAAGGAAGGGATGGGGAATGAGAACAAAAAAAAAAGTAAAAAAAATTAAATCATTAAAAAACTAGCAAAAAATTTTAAAGCAAGCAGAAAAAAAATTTAAAAATTAAAATTGCAAAAAAACAATAAAAGAAAAGCGTGGGACGACCAGCGCACACACTCTCATTACTCCCGTAAAGCAAAACACAAACACACAGAGGGAGAGAGAGAGAGGTCGCCCACTCAATGCAATAAAAACAAAACA
>NW_913315.1:0-1279 GCF_000209065.1 Trypanosoma cruzi | reverse complement strand
TTTCGCGAGATCTTGCCCACAAGGGTGCTGCAGTCGGCGGATCGTTTTCGAGCGGCTGCTGCACCGCACGTTGTGGTCTAAATTTTTGTTTCGAATTATGAATGGTGGTGGTCAGAGACACTCTCTTTCAATGTCTGTTTGCGTGTCACACACTGGACGCCAAACAACCCTGAACTATCCGCTGCTTGGAGGAATTTCGCGAGATCTTGCCCACAAGGGTGCTGCAGTCGGCGGATCGTTTTCGAGCGGCTGCTGCACCGCACGTTGTGGTCTAAATTTTTGTTTCGAATTATGAATGGTGGTGGTCAGAGACACTCTCTTTCAATGTCTGTTTGCGTGTTCACACACTGGACGCCAAACAACCCGGAACTATCCGCTGCTTGGAGGAGTTTCGCGAGATCTTGCCCACATGGGTGCTGCAGTCGGCGGATCGTTTTCGAGTGGCTGCTGCACCACACGTTGTGGTCTAAATTTGTGTTTCGAATTATGAATGGTGGTGGTCAGAGACACTCTCTTTCAATGTCTGTTTGCGTGTTCACACACTGGACGCCAAACAACCCTGAACTATCCGCTGCTTGGAGGAGTTTCGCGAGATCTTGCCCACATGGGTGCTGCACTCGGCGGATCGTTTTCGAGCGGCTGCTGCACCACACGTTGTGGTCTAAATTTTTGTTTCGAATTATGAATGGTGGTGGTCAGAGACACTCTCTTTCAATGTCTGTTTGCGTGTTCACACACTGGACGCCAAACAACCCTGAACTATCCGCTGCTTGGAGGAGTTTCGCGAGATCTTGCCCACATGGGTGCTGCAGTCGGCGGATCGTTTTCGAGTGGCTGCTGCACCACACGTTGTGGTCTAAATTTTTGTTTCGAATTATGAATGGTGGTGGTCAGAGGCACTCTCTTTCAATGTCTGTTTGCGTGTTCACACACTGAACGCCAAACAACCCTGAACTATCCGCTGCTTGGAGGAGTTTCGCGAGATCTTGCCCACATGGGTGCTGCAGTCGGCGGATCGTTTTCGAGTGGCTGCTCCACCACACGTTGTGGTCTAAATTTTTGTTTCGAATTATGAATGGTGGTGGTCAGAGGCACTCTCTTTCAATGTCTGTTTGCGTGTTCACACACTGAACGCCAAACAACCCTGAACTATCCGCTGCTTGGAGGAGTTTCGCGAGATCTTGCCCACAAGGGTGCTGCAGTCGGCGGATCGTTTTCGAGTGGCTGCTGCACCACACGTTGTGGTCTAAATTTTTGTTTCGAAATTATGAATGGTGGT
>NW_913313.1:0-1278 GCF_000209065.1 Trypanosoma cruzi | reverse complement strand
TCTGAGCGGCAGGCGGTGTGTGAGCGTCGGCGGAGTGACGCGGCCTGCCGTTGTAAATCCGACGTCCTGCAGCACTGGAGGGAGCGCACACTGTGGAGACAGCTGTGTAAGCACCGCGTTGCTCAGGCAGGGAACTGTTACGATGCCTCATTACGAAGTCGCCTGCCCCGCCTCTCCTTTCAAAGGTGGCTTCAACGCATGCAGTCACGGTGTGGGTATAGGGCGTTGGAGCAGGCAGCACCAAGGCGCCGCCGGGAACTTCTGCGGCATCTCACCGTCAGCCGCCTTGTGAGCAGCGTCCTCATGACATATTGGCGGTCGGCAGGCGACGAGAAGTCTTTCCATGAGGACCCGCAGTCAACAAAAGCAACGGGTGCGGTTATGATGGCGAGCACGGCCGCAGACGCCGAGACATCCTTTGCTTCCCCTTCTGCTGTTGTTTGTGTTGAGCCTCACAAGGGAACAGTTTGCGAACGAGCCGTCAACGATGGCTCTGTGGAGGTCTTTCGTCGGCGTCTTGTTGCCCGTTGCGCCGCCATTCCTCCTGCAGTGCGTCATGTGCGCATGGGCACTGCTGCAGCGCCGAGGCGTGCTGCTGGTGGAATTGACACAGCCTCGCGTGTGGACGCAGCGGGGATATCCTCTTCGACGCATTCATGCGCCCTCGGTGGAGATGTTTCCCCGCCACTTCATCTCGCAGCTCCCACTCCCGCCGTCTCATTGAACGCATCGATGGCAACTGTCTGTAGTGACCCCTCCATTACCGTTGCGGAAGGCAAGAGACTCCTGTTGGCGTACCGTGCAATGTTGGCTGCTGCCTCGGCGGAGCGTGATGAGGCTCGTATGCTTCGTGAGAAGCTTCGGCTGTATTCTACCCAGGGGCGAAACTGCGTGGGAGTGGAGACACGAATTGCGCAGGCAGAGGCGCAGCTACGGCAGCGTCTTCTTGTGCTTCAACAACTTGATTTGGATCGTCAAGCCCTGCGGGCGCAGGTGGTGCGGATGGCAAAGCAGCTGGAGGTGATACTGCGGCCCTCCGACCGCTTTACGGGGCCTCTGATGGAAGGAGAAAGATAGAGGAGGAGAGAGCGTCTCTCTCTCTCTGTGTGTGAGAGCGAGCCTATCAGCAACCACTTGCCCCTCTTATTCCCTGCACCTCTTTTTTGTATCTTACGTACACAGGCATGGAATCCCTGTCCCTATAGACATATATAGTATGTGCATGTGCGTGTGTGCGTTATTGCCACCACTTCTGCTCTGTGTTTCTCTCTGTTTTAA
>NW_913312.1:0-1278 GCF_000209065.1 Trypanosoma cruzi | reverse complement strand
ATCTGAAGCCTTGCCACAAGAGTCGCTTGTTTGTCCCATTGTTATGCGTCCCACCGTGTTGCGAGAGCTGGGGTGGCGTGTGCATGTCTCTTCTGTGACATCGTATTCGGATTCTTTGGATTCAGACGCTATGCGGCCGCGAGGCACATGAAGTGTGTGTTACTTGTCAGTTGCCTTTCTTCTTACTGTAGGTGTATTATATTGCTTTTCTGATGGAGCCGTCTTTATTGGATCTCCGTCTATTCCTCAATGATCGGGTGATTCATGAATGCTTATTTGCTTTACGGGCTTCTAATTGGCTGCTGGAGTTGTTGGTGCGCTTTTTCCTTTTTTGCATCAGCTGTGGCCCCGATGTATGCATTTGTGTTTATATGTGTTTTTTGCTGCTTTTTTTTTTGCGTGTAGTGTAAAATTTTTTTTTTTTTTTTAGTGGATGTGCTGGAGGCTGTGTGTGTGAGTGGCCTGATGTATTCTTTTTTTTTTTTTGCCTTGCGGTAAGTTGTGTTTGTTTGAGTGATGCACTTGTTGGTCTGTTACCTTTTTTTTTTGTTCTTTTAATTTTGAAGAGTCTTTTTGCTTCTTTTTCTTTTTTGTTTGCCGGTTTTTTGTGCCGGTTTTTTTATTTTGTTTCTTTTTTTTGTTTGCTGGCTTTTTTTACGGCTTTTTTTGCCGGTTTTTTTGCCGTTTTTTTTTTTGAAACTTTTTTAAAATTTTTTTGAAAACTGTTGCACTGCTTTGGGGGCTGCGCGAGGCACTTTTTTTTCGCTCAATTTCTGTGTGTTTTGCCCATTTCTTGAAAATTTGTGTGTCGTGGGTGCACCTCCCTCCGTGGAGTTTTTGGCTGCCGTCACGCAAGAGAGCAGCGCCGCCTGCGGTGTGGCTGTTTGGTTGTCTTGGGGGCGGTGCCTGGTCTTTCAGCTGCTGTTGTTTTTCCTCCTCGCTCTTTCTGTGAACTGAATGAAAAGGTGTGGCGTGACTGCGGGCCGCCGAAGTGATTTTCGCCTCCAGTGCGTGCTTTTGCGTTGGTCACGCAATCATCGAAGCGGCGTTCGGCCGTCCCATGGCTGCACTTGTGTATGGGCACTGCTGCCGCCGTGTTGCTGGCGGCTCACCGGCGGCTGTGCGGCGCTGGCGCATAGGTGTGATCCCCCGGATGCAGTGAGGACGGGAACCGATGGTTGGGCTGAGCAAGTGCTGTGTGGTGTCCGTGGGATGTATATGCAGAGAGGGCCGGACAATGGCGGCTGGGTGCTCCTCTTGTCGCATGTGGCTGCGCGG
>NW_913311.1:0-1278 GCF_000209065.1 Trypanosoma cruzi | reverse complement strand
TTGTTTTACTTCTTTTCTGCTTATTGGGGCGTGTTGTTATTCGTCACGCGTCAGCACACACCGAGCAACATGTCAAAAAAAAAAAAATGCAGGTTTTTTCCCCCTCGCGAGGGCCTCGGCAGCCACAATCCTGTGCGCGCGTGCATTCTCAGCGTTTTAAGCACGGCATGTGTGTGCATGTGTGTGTGTGTTTGCCAGCGCCTATACTTGCAGAGCAGCTGTGCGCCACAAGAGAGTCTGAAGAAAGCAACGGCAGAGAGAGGTACATAAGCACACACGCAAATTACTCATATCATCACACACACACACACGCAGCCGCGGAATGGGTGCACTCAACCACAAAATCAAAAAGAAAAACAAAACAAAAAGCCGAAGCGTGGGACTACCAGCGCACACACACTCTCATTGCTCCCGTAAAGCAAAACACACACACAGGGAGAGAGAGAGAGGTCGCCCACTCAATGCAATGAAAACAAAACAGAAACAGTTACGGTGCTCCGCCCATGCAGCCAGGCAGGACGGCAGCGGTGCGTGTCGTGCAAAAGAGAGCACCAACGGGCCTGCATGGGTGTGCATGCATATTATACAATGGGCACATTATTGTGTGTGCTTCGTGGGGTGAGGCGACGACGAGAGTCCATGCAAGGGGACACACACACAGAGAGAGAAGGAAGTGTGTGTATGCGGGCGGTGCATGGCTCTCTCACACTCACTCTCACGCGGCCACCACCGCAGCCGCAGCCGCACAAACCACGAAACAGATGGAATCAGTGCGATTGCAGAACTCGCACACCGTCCTGCAAGCCAGAAGTTTAAAAAGCAATATGAAACAAGAATTCAAAAAAAAAAAAATGGAAAAAACTTAGGCTTCTGCGGGAATCGAACCCGCGTCCCCGGATGACATTGTGAGCGTGTTTGCCACTGAGCTAAAAAAATGCGGTCGCGCGACTCCTTTTCACGTAAAGTATTAATGTCGATCTTCGAACAATCGAGCACATTTGCGTTGTCCCCTGGAAAACGAAAAAGACGTGTTTAGGATGCGCAGCCGCAGCGTGGTTACTACTGTAAGTCGTCATATATCTAACGCCCGAGGCCACCGCTGCAGCTTGGATAATTCGACACGTCGTGCTGTATCTAACGTCCGGGGCAGCCGCTGCAACTTGGATAATTCGACACGTCGTCCCGTATCTAACGTCCGGGGCAGCCGCTGCAACTTGGATAATTCGACACGTCGTGCTGTATCTAGCGTCCGGGGCCACCGCCCTACCATTTTTTATT
>NW_913310.1:0-1278 GCF_000209065.1 Trypanosoma cruzi | reverse complement strand
AAAAAAAAAAAAAAATGGAAAAAACTTAGGCTTCTGCGGGAATCGAACCCGCGTCCCCGGATGACATTGTGAGCGTGTTTGCCACTGAGCTAAAAAAATGCGGTCGCGCGACTCCTTTTCACGTAAAGTATTAATGTCGATCTTCGAACAATCGAGCACATTTGCGTTGTCCCCTGGAAAACGAAAAAGACGTGTTTAGGATGCGCAGCCGCAGCGTGGTTACTACTGTAAGTCGTCATATATCTAACGCCCGAGGCCACCGCTGCAGCTTGGATAATTCGACACGTCATGCTGTATCTAACGTCCGGGGCAGCCGCTGCAACTTGGATAATTCGACACGTCGTCCCGTATCTAACGTCCGGGGCAGCCGCTGCAACTTGGATAATTCGACACGTCGTGCTGTATCTAGCGTCCGGGGCCACCGCCCTACCATTTTTTATTTCTTGCGGCGGCCAACCCCGGCAGTAAGGACAAAAAAAAGAATCGCGTTTTCTTTAATGTTTTTCCTGTTTGGGGGCGGGGATCTTTGTTTTCTATGATTGTCTCTTTTTTTTTGTCTGTTCCAGGTTGGTTTTGAGGACGCTTGATGTGCCTGCTGGGTGATCGCCGGCTTTTTTATTGGTGATTGCGTATTTTTGGCTTACCGGTGTGCCGCTCAGCGCCATTTTGTTTTACTTCTTTTCTGCTTATTGGGGCGTGTTGTTATTCGTCACGCGTCAGCACACACCGAGCAACATGTCAAAAAAAAAAAATGCAGGTTTTTTCCCCCTCGCCGAGGGCCTCGGCAGCCACAATCCTGTGCGTGCGTGCATTCTCAGCGTTTTAAGCACGGCATGTGTGTGCATGTGTGTGTGTGTTTGTCAGCGCCTATACTTGCAGAGCAGCTGTGCGCCACAAGAGAGTCTGAAGAAAGCAACGGCAGAGAGAGGCAGATAGCACACACGCAAATTACTCATATCATCACACACACACACACGCAGCCGCGGAATGGGTGCACTCAACCACAAAATCAAAAAGAAAAACAAAACAAAAAGCCGAAGCGTGGGACTACCAGCGCACACACACTCTCATTGCTCCCGTAAAGCAAAACACACACACAGGGAGAGAGAGAGAGGTCGCCCACTCAATGCAATGAAAACAAAACAGAAACAGTTACGGTGCTCCGCCCATGCAGCCAGGCAGGACGGCAGCGGTGCGTGTCGTGCAAAAGAGAGCACCAACGGGCCTGCATGGGTGTGCATGCATATATACAATGGGCACATTATTGTGTGTGCTTCG
>NW_913309.1:0-1278 GCF_000209065.1 Trypanosoma cruzi | reverse complement strand
GCGCCCAGTTACCTTCTTTTTATTATCGATTATTGGTTTGCTTAGAATGTGGACGCATGATTTTCTATTTTTATTTTATTTTTTCTTTTTCTTTGAGATATTGTCAGTGTTTCTTATTCTTTTCAAACCATGGAGTGCCTTCCTTAACGTACGGCATGTGTCAGTTGGTCCACGTCACCAGGAACCAAAGGAGTGCGGCGGGCAGCAGCAGCAGTATAAGGCGGTATGGCACGTGAAACCGCACAAAATGACGGACAAGCAGATTTGCCTGTTGCCGAGGCAGGACACAGACGCGGTCCGAAGATCAGTGCGGAGCACATCCGATTCCAGAGGATGAGGGTGCGGCGCCGCCACGCCGCGGAGATATCGCCAGCTTGGGCTGGATGAGGCTCCACGTCTTTTCGCGCGAGCTTCCAACAGCACAGTGAAGCCACGGCGTAAGGCTTGATTTTGTTCCTCCCTTTTCGGATGAATTCTGTGAAATGCAGCATTTTTCCGGGAGAGGCAATGTGTGTGCTTTTTATGCTACTTCTGCGGCGGACTCGGCTTGTTCCATTTTGTTTGTCCAGATTGTTTTGGGCTGCCACGGCTGCCGCGCGGGATATGGCGCTCAGCTGCTCGTAAGATACCACTGCGAATATCCAACCATGCGGACGCGGCGGCAAGAAGTGTTTCACTCGACGAGGTGAAAGCAGGCCAATCCGCTTCACGCAGGGCAAAAGTGGCTTTCTCCCGCCGAGGCAGCGTGTTGGCTATTCGCGGAATGCCATCATCCATCCCCGCTGAGTAAGATATTAAGCAGTGGTCCGAATCCATGTAGAGAGTGGACTGCCAGTGGGAGATGCGCAGGGCGCGGTACGCAGTCACGTCAGGGGACGAGGCATTACGATGTGTGATCCGTGTTGCCTGCGCCGGGTCATTTGCCAGCCCAAAATTCATATCAATTAAAATAGCAACAAAGTTCTCTTCTCCAGTCGTTAAAGGTATATATGACTGTCCCAGAGTCCATGATGTAAATTCAGTTTACCCGCGATAATCGCTGCGGGGCCTAAGCGACGAATGGTACTAATAAACGAAGAGCTCTTAAAGGTTGCTGTGGGAGGTTACAGAGATTCACCACGCAGATGCTGGGACAGCCCTGTGGAGATGCACGGACAGCAATGGACTCCAGGAGGTCAGTGCCAGTGAGCGGCAGGCGCTCGCACGGCAGAGAGTGGCGCACCAGAACGGCAACGTCACCACTGCACCCAGTGCGGGCCTGAAGAGGGCATTGCAGCC
>NW_913308.1:0-1278 GCF_000209065.1 Trypanosoma cruzi | reverse complement strand
GATGAAATTTCTGCTTCCCGTCCGGACCACAAGGAATTGGTGCCGTCTTACCGCCTCCATCCCTCAAACAGACTACTGCTGTTGCACAAGGATGGAAAGATCTCATCTTACGGGCTTGATAATGGGGTGCCAATGTGGACTGTAGATACAGGCGGAGATATGTTGCGTGTAGAGATTGAAAAGCATCCGACTGAACGAGTAATTCGTCAAGACCCTCTTGCGCTCCCTTTTCTACTGGAGGGCGGCATGCTTTTTACGAGACGTTGCGTGGCGCCATTTGGGTGCAAGAAGCAGACGCCAGAGCGTTGTTTTGACAGAAAAGGGATAGAGGTGGAAACGCGTCCCGAAGCAAGGCCTGGTGAAGCAAAAACTAGAAGCGGCTCAGGGGATTCATGTGAAATACCCTTTTCATCAACGCATCCACGATGTTTTATGAATCTTTCAACGCTAATAGAAAAGAAACATGTACAAGTTGGCGAAACGGATATATTTGTTACTACATCAGCGCACATTATGGATGTGGATAGTAATGAAGGAAAACCGGTACCGGAACCGAACTCACTTTTCTCTTATCTACATGTTGTACGATATGACTTTACTGTCCATGTGCGACGTCCCGGTGAATACAGTTGGCATATGAGTATTGCTCAATACAAGCTCTCTGAAAAATCTCCTCTGCAGAGTTCCGAAGAAAATTTAAGTGACCATGATCCACTTTTTGTCTCTCGTGTGCTTCAGAGCCTGCTTCAAAAGGGGGATTGTGGCGACAATGAATATGTCCCTTCAACGAATGAAGAAAACACTGTAGACAAAGTAAATATTGAGCCAGTTGTGGAAGAGGGTTTTCATAACGATATTCGTAATAAGCAATTGATGATCCGAGAAGTTGATAGGAATACGTACGTCCTTTGGAGCAAATTAAAGCATGCTCCTGTTTGGCCATCCGTCGTAAACCCTCTCAGTACGGTCATGTCGGCTTTTGTGTGGTTCTCAGACAGGGGCAAGGTGCATTCTCTTCCTGTTTACCGCCTTGAAACACCAAAGAGCATCGCGGATACGGTTGAGATTTTAGAGCCGGAAATCACGGACTCCCTATATCTCCCATCTTCTCTCAACAGCGACCAGCACCGGAGCAAAATGTCCTTTAATTTGCATGGATTTCCCAATACGTGGGAATTCGACATTGTTGCCGATGAGCTTGAACTCCGTGAGCTTCAAAACTTATATCAACAGTGTTCTTGGATTCATGGGTGTGATGGCTCATCTGGGAATATACCA
>NW_913306.1:0-1278 GCF_000209065.1 Trypanosoma cruzi | reverse complement strand
GCACGTGACCTTCACCGCCGCGATTGTGCTGGACCTGTCGTATTTTGACGCTCCACAAAAGACACTCAACATCACGCTGCTGCAGTGCGTCCTCATGGGCCTGTCGATCAAGGGGAGTGGTGCGCGCGTGCACGTGAACGTGGCATTTTCGATGATGGATTCTGGTACATTGGAGTTTGAGGGAGATTTTGGCGCGAGCTCCCAGATGCTGGTGGCAGGCAGTAAGCTCTTGTCAAAGTCGGGCCATGCCATTCAATTTCCAAGGTTTACTTTGGGTAAGAACACGACGCTGCTGCTGCTCGACAACAAGGTGGAGGGGGAGAGTTCCGCAGTTTATTTCCCCGTTGCTGTTGTTGTTGATGGGGGCGGGATCACTATGAAGGGAAATATGCTGAAGTCAACAATGAGAGATTACGGTTCGGCATCGGCCGTTTATTATAACTATGTTGATGTGAAGAACGGCGGCTACATTGACGTCGAGAACAACACGATGAGCGCAGCCATCGGCATTCATTTTCAGTTGTTGGTTTCTGTGAGCTCCGCGGGGCTGCTGAGGGTGGCGGACTGCACCTTCACTGGCAGCACGGAGGCATTCAATGCTGCTCTGGTGCACTTGTACAGCTCGGTCATTCTTCAGGGTGGTGCGCAGTGGCGTGTGGAGGGCAACAACGTGAGCGCAGCCTCAGTATTCATTATGCCGTCTTTCTGGTACAGTACTAGACTATCGGGCAACGGCACCATCGTGTCGCTTGCACACAACCATCAGGCGGACTCGAGTAAAACCTTTGCGAAGTTTTCAAGGAGGACGTTTGTGACGTCACCCGCGCGGTTTGTGGTTGGGTGCAACATGCAGGGCGAAAAGGAGGTGTCGCGCAGCTTTTTTTATCCGAGGGTCGTGTTAGTGTTCGGGTGCGGCAAATGCAACGACGACGCGGCGTGCTACATGCCCGGGACGGAGTCGGTGAACCGCAGTTCATGCTCGTGCAGCTGCAAGGACGGATGGCATGGCGCGTCGTGTCTTCCCTTTGCGGTGCCCGAAACGGTTGTGCCGCCCGCGCCGGAGAAATATGTGGACGGCGACACGAGCTGCGTGGTGAACCAGACGCTGACGAGCCTCGCACTGAACATGTGGAAGACGCACCACTGCTACGTGGGTGTGGCATTCAGCGGCGTGGGTGCTGCGCCCACGTTCCTTTTCAATCGTATGCCGCTGCATCTCCCCATCAACATCACGCTCACTGGGTGCACATTCCGTGAACGAGCCGTGCTGCAGTTTGT
>NW_913305.1:0-1278 GCF_000209065.1 Trypanosoma cruzi | reverse complement strand
GCCGAACACCGCGGCAGCGTCGCACCGAATGACTATCGTCTCGTCGGCAGCAATGAAGTAACCGCGGTGCACGGGCACAGCCAGCTCCAGGACGGTGGACGGATTCGTCGCGTTGCGCACCCACGTCGCGTTGCTCAGCATCGCTCCCCACGGACCACCAAACCCACTCGGCTGCGCCGTCGACACCGGCACAAAGCTCAGGTGCGTGCCGAGCTACGGGTCGCGTGCCCACCGAAACGGCGGCGGCAGCGCCACCATCAGCCGCGTCGGGACGGCGCTCCCACCGCCACGGATGTCGTTCTGCGTCAGGCTGCCACCAGCCGCCGTCGTCGTCACGGCAAGCGTCGGGCACGCCACGTCGCTCCACCACAGCGTGCTGCTCACCGACGCCGTCGAGGTCCGCGTGGGCGACAGCGCCACCGTCTCCGTCACCTGCAGGGTCTCTGTCGGCCCGTACTGCGTCGGACTGTAGTGCGTCGCGCTCAGGCTCGGCGTCGGAGTTGGCGTCAGGCTGCGCGTCTCCGTCAGCGTCGCCGTGTGGCTCATCAGCGGTAGGGCGGGCGTGCGGTTGCACCCGTCCACGTGCGGCAGGTACACCGGCAGGCAGTCGCGCCCGTACCCGCCCTCAGCACAGCGGCAGCCGCACGACCTCGACATCGCCCTCGTCGCAGCCGCAAAGCAGTGCACATCGGCGTCGCACACGCCACACGCCACGGGGCGGAATTCCCCGATGATGCCGGCGGACCTGTAGTCCATCGGCCGCAGCGCCTGCCCGTTGAGCGTCAGGCACCCCACAACAAACTTCCGGCCGGCGCCCCCAAGCGCAACGGTGCCGTCCATCACGACGGGCCCGCTGCCGGCGTTCCCATAGAGCGTCAGCGTGCTCTGCACGAGGTCAGCACTGCGCGGGTACGACGGCACCGACAGAAGCCTGCCGCTGATGCTGTTGCCGCGCACCGACAGCCACGACCCGGACACGAACGACGCCGACCCCCGCAGCACCAGCAGCGCGCCATCGGTCAGCGCACCGGTGTTGTCGTTCACTACGACAGCGGACGCGTTGGCCTCCACACCGCTGTCGAACACCAACCCATGCGCGGCGTACACCCGGCTCCCCGACACGCGCAGCACAGCGCCCCCCCGACGCAACCACGCGCGCACTCGCGTACAACGCATATTCGCCACCGAGTACAGTCGCGTCCAGCGCGACACCGCCACCGACAAGCTCCAGCACGGTGCCGTACACCACCACCGTCCGCCCACCAGTCATCACAGTCA
>NW_913304.1:0-1278 GCF_000209065.1 Trypanosoma cruzi | reverse complement strand
TGCTTTCTTGGCACACGGCTGTCGGCTGCCCGTCTCCGGGCCCTGCAGCTGCGTACTCCACAATGAAGCAGTGCTGCGTGCTTCCGTCCGTGCCGGCCTCCTCCTCGTTGAGGTGCCAACTCACCCATGGCAACACGTGGAGAGCCGCCACGCCGGTGGTCGCCTCGCGGCTGAGAAGCCACTTCTCCGTCGTGGCTACCAACTCCTCCATGGCACGCCTAGCCATTTCCTCCTGGTCCGCCACATCCTCCTCCTCGGCCCAGCCGTTCGCCATCAGTACCTGCCCGGCCCTAGCGATGGCACGTATCCTTATCTGCACATGAATAAAGAAGCCAGTGCTGTGGCCGCCAGCCTCAAGCTCCCGGAAAAGGGGCCCGTCCTCAATTTTCCTGGCTGAAACATCGGTACCGCGAACGGGCACGCACACACGCTCAACAAACTGCAGCGAAGTGGCGGTGTACAACGGCACCTCTCGAAGAACGGGGTCCTGTGCATCACGCGCTGCCTCAAGCCCGGTCAGATCCCGAACCGTTGTAAGGAGAGAAGCGAGAAGCGAGGTGGGCGAAAGCCACTTCGTGTGATCTGGCTCGCCTCTTGTGAGGTCCACGTTCCACCAATGGATTACGTTGTGTGGAACGTAGCCGTGGTTCTCCGCGGGCAAAACAAGAGGCATCATGGTGCGCCGTACAAGTGCGGCCTCCTCCCTCGTCTCCTCCTCTTCCTCGTCGCTATCACCGACGCACACATCCAGCAGCACATGGTGCGCCGCTTTGCTCCCCCACCCACTGCATCATCATCATCATCATCGCAAGATCCCGGTATGCCGTTGTTCGCACTGAACGAGGGAACGGGAGTGGCGCTGTGGTACGACAACACTGCACAGCGACTGCTAGTTGCAGATGTCGTGGAGGAACGTGTGCAAAAACGCTACCGCAACTGGTCTACCTTGCTTGAGGGTTCTGTCAAACAGATCGGAAACGTTGCTTCAACGACAAGGCAGCCACTCTCGATGACGTACAGTAAGCCACGTGCGAAGCCCTCCGGCACGCTCAAACACGGCAAGGAGGATGACGAAGAACATCACGGCGGCAACACCTACGCGGGTGGTACGGGCGGCACGGATACTGCAGGGCTTGGTGGGATTGTCGGGCCGTACCGTCTTGACAAGGGGTGGCCTGTGCACCAGGTTTCACCTGAGGAGAAACAACGGGTACCACCTCACATTATTGAAGAGGCAAAACGAATGGGGAAGGCCGCTCTAGAGGAGCGGAGCGAGAA
>NW_913302.1:0-1278 GCF_000209065.1 Trypanosoma cruzi | reverse complement strand
ACAAATTTAGACCACAGCGTGTGGTGCAGCAGCCGCTCGAAAACGATTATCCGAGTGCAGCACCCCTGTGGGCAAGATCTCGCGAAATTCCTCCAAGCAGCGGATAGTTCAGGGTTGTTTGGCGTCCAGTGTGTGAACACGCAAACAGACATTGAAAGAGAGTGTCTCTGACCACCACCATTCATAATTCGAAACAAAAATTTAGACCACAGCGTGTGGTGCAGCAGCCGCTCGAAAACGATTATCCGAGTGCAGCACCCCTGTGGGCAGGAGCTCGCGAAATTCCTCCAAGCAGCGGATAGTTCAGGGTTGTTTGGCGTTCAGTGTGTGAACACGCAAACAGACATTGAAAGAGAGTGCCTCTGACCACCACCATTCATAATTCGAAACAAAAACATAGACCACAACGTGTGGTGCAGCAGCCGCTCGAAAACGATTATCCGAGTGCAGCACCCCTGTGGGCAGGAGCTCGCGAAATTCCTCCAAGCAGCGGATAGTTCAGGGTTGTTTGGCGTCCAGTGTGTGAACACGCAAACAGACATTTGAAGAGAGTGTCTCTGACCACCACCATTCATAATTCGAAACAAAAATTTAGACCACAGCATGTGGTGCAGCAGCCACTCGAAAACGATCCGCCGACTGCAGCACCCCTGTGGGCAAGATCTCGCGAAATTCCTCCAAGCAGCGGATAGTTCAGGGTTGTTTGGCGTCCAGTGTGTGAACACGCAAACAGACATTGACAGAGAGTGTCTCTGACCACCACCATTCATAATTCAAAACAAAAATTTAGACCACAACGTGCGGTGCAGCAGCCGCTCGAAAACGATCCGCCGACTGCAGCACCCCTGTGGGCAAGATCTCGCGAAACTCCTCCAAGCAGCGGATAGTTCAGGGTTGTTTGGCGTCCAGTGTGTGAACACGCAAACAGACATTGACAGAGAGTGTCTCTGACCACCACCATTCATAATTCAAAACAAAAATTTAGACCACAGCGTGCGGTGCAGCAGCCACTCGAAAACGATCCGCCGACTGCAGCACCCCTGTGGGCAAGATCTCGCGAAATTCCTCCAAGCAGCGGATAGTTCAGGGTTGTTTGGCGTCCAGTGTGTGAACACGCAAACAGACATTGACAGAGAGTGTCTCTGACCACCACCATTCATAATTCAAAACAAAAATTTAGACCACAGCGTGTGGTGCAGCAGCCACTCGAAAACGATCCGCCGACTGCAGCACCCCTGTGGGCAAGATCTCGCGACATTCCTCCAAGCAGCGGATGGT
>NW_913301.1:0-1278 GCF_000209065.1 Trypanosoma cruzi | reverse complement strand
TTGCTGCCAATGATGGGTGTGTGCTCCACGCAAAATGAGGTATTTGACTCTCTGATGTGCCTCCGACACCTCTTGCTGTGTGAGGGGTGCCGGAAGTCACATGTCCTAAAAAGTCGGAATAATTTAGATAAACACCTTTTTTTTTTTGGGAGCCGTGTGACTACGTGCTTCTTCACACAGTGCTGTTTTCCTCTTGGTATTGTGTGCCTCACTTCAAACCGTTTCCCCTTACTGTGTTTTTCTGTATGCCTTCAGTTGTGTTGGAAGGGGTTGCAAGAACTGGTCTATTGCTGCTTTCATCGTATCATACACAAAAGATTTTCCCGTCAAAGCGGTGGACATTTGCCGTTGTGGGCCAAATGACATTAATTCTGTCCTTTGTGAATTGCGCGACGTGCTGGCGATTGGGGACCCACGTGTGTCATTTGGCTTTCGAATAAATTTGACACACAAAGACACCTCTAGCGCGTTCTGGAACTTCTGTATGACTGGATGGTTCTGGACAGCACTGCGATATTTTCGCAATGCGGAGAAATAACCACCGACAAAAGAGCCTAAAAAATTCTTTTTGCTTTTGCTCACGTCTGCTCACGTCTGCTCCACTGGTTAAATACACCATGACCTAAAGCAGGAGAATATCTTTCTTTGCCAGAAGAAGATGTCTACAAGTATAGATATGCCATGCGTTTTGGACGTATACGGCACCTATATGGTATCGAAAACGAGATTACATTACTGGAATGCCCGAGGATCACTGATTTACATTGGAATCGAGAAAGTCAATGTGGGTTACTATGGCGCCCAGAGCAAACTCCATGACGTCAATTGCGACGCATGGTCGTTGGGAGCGATGCCACACATTCTAGGCGGTCGGGTACCATTTTCTGGGGCTACTCTAAAAGGAAAGCAGTCCAGCGTGTTGTGTCTAACACTTTGGGCCTCTTTGGAGGCAGTCAGAGAAACATATATTGCTGAGTGCCGTGGCAAATGTCAAGGCATGCGGAACACTTGATCCGCAAAACCAGCTCTTGCGAAGGATCCACGTAACCATGCATGGGTAGAAGGTGTGCCATCAGACATCCTTGTAGCGGAAGAACAGAAGGCGCTTTATTATTTTATTAGTCAAGCAACGTCACGTGCCGCGTTACTTCTGCTCCGTGCAAGGAGTTCTCTTTTGAGGCATTGTGGTTCTACCCATCGTTTGAGGAAGTGCCCTGCGCCACTCAGACAGGATTGTAGCTTTCATTGGGGCGCAGTTGCAGACGCATCGCGCGACGG
>NW_913300.1:0-1278 GCF_000209065.1 Trypanosoma cruzi | reverse complement strand
CAGCGGCCGCTCGAAAACGATCCGGCGAGTGCAGCACCCCTGTGGGCAAGATCTCGCGAAATTCCTCCAAGCAGCGGATAGTTCAGGGTTGTTTGGCGTCCAGTGTGTGAACACGCAAACAGACATTGAAAGAGAGTGTCTCTGACCACCACCATTCATAATTCGAAACAAAAATTTAGACCACAGCGTGTGGTGCAGCATCCACTCGAAAACGATCCGCCGACTGCAGCACCCTTGTGGGCAAGATCTCGCGACATTCCTCCAAGCAGCGGATGGTTCAGGGTTGTTTGGCGTCCAGTGTGTGAACACACAAACAGACATTGAAAGAGAGTGCCTCTGACCACCACCATTCATAATTCGAAACAAAAATTTAGACCACAACGTGCGGTGCAGCGGCCACTCGAAAATGATCCGCCGACTGCAGCACCCTTGTGGGCAAGATCTCGCGACATTCCTCCAAGCAGCGGATGGTTCAGGGTTGTTTGGCGTCCAGTGTGTGAACACACAAACAGACATTGAAAGAGAGTGCCTCTGACCACCACCATTCATAATTCGAAACAAAAATTTAGACCACAACGTGCGGTGCAGCGGCCGCTCGAAAACGATCCGGCGAGTGCAGCACCCTTGTGGGCAAGATCTCGCGAAATTCCTCCAAGCAGCGGATAGTTCAGGGTTGTTTGGCGTCCAGTGTGTGAACACGCAAACAGACATTGACAGAGAGTGCCTCTGACCACCACCATTCATAATTCGAAACAAAAATTTAGACCACAACGTGCGGTGCAGCGGCCGCTCGAAAACGATCCGGCGAGTGCAGCACCCCTGTGGGCAAGATCTCGCGAAATTCCTCCAAGCAGCGGATAGTTCAGGGTTGTTTGGCGTCCAGTGTGTGAACACACAAACAGACATTGACAGAGAGTGTCTCTGACCACCACCATTCATAATTCGAAACAAAAATTTAGACCACAGCGTGTGGTGCAGCGGCCGCTCGAAAACGATCCGCCGACTGCAGCACCCCTGTGGGCAAGATCTCGCGAAATTCCTCCAAGCAGCGGATGGTTCAGGGTTGTTTGGCGTCCAGTGTGTGAACACGCAAACAGACATTGACAGAGAGTGCCTCTGACCACCACCATTCATAATTCGAAACAAAAATTTAGACCACAACGTGCGGTGCAGCGGCCGCTCGAAAACGATCCGGCGAGTGCAGCACCCCTGTGGGCAAGATCTCGCGAAATTCCTCCAAGCAGCGGATAGTTCAGGTTTGTTTGGCGTCCAGTGTGT
>NW_913299.1:0-1278 GCF_000209065.1 Trypanosoma cruzi | reverse complement strand
GTGGAGTTTGAAAAACTGTTTACCCAGTTGGTAATGTGGAACAATGGTTATGTCAGATTGAGTCGATGATGAAAGCCTCATTGCTTATGCATATGCGTAAGACGGTTGAGGCGTATCCTCAACGCGTGCGTGAAGAGTGGTTTTTTGAACATCCCGCCCAATGTATTCAAGCTGTCGATATGGTAGTATGGACTGGCGAAGTTGAACAAGCAATAAATTCAGGATCTCTGGGACAATACCATGAATCTTATCAGCGACAAATTCTTCGTACAGTTGAACTTGTGAAGCAATCATTAACTAAGCTTCAACGAACACTTGTGTGTACGCTCATTGTACTTAACGTACATAGTCGTGATATTGTCCAAACGCTAAATGAAGGTAATGTTACATCCCTTGGTGATTTTGCGTGGGCCCAGCAACTTCGTTACTACTGGGAAGCCACTGGCGTGGCCAATTCAAATATGAGTGTTGCGATCCGACATTGTGGAGCACATCTTTGGTATGGCTACGAGTATTTGGGTAATCAACCACGTCTTGTCATTACACCCTTGACAGATCGTGCGTTCTTGACTTGTACAAGCGCTTTGTCGATGAATCTTGGTGCTGCTCCTCAGGGGCCCGCTGGCACTGGAAAAACGGAGTCTGTAAAAGACCTGGGTAAGGCACTTGCAAGACAAGTGGTTGTGTTTAATTGTTCCGATGGCATCAATTATAAAACCATGTCTCGAATGTTTGCTGGGTTGGCTCAGGCAGGTGCATGGGCGTGCTTTGATGAATTCAACCGTATCGAATTAGAAGTGCTTTCTGTTGTGGCACAGCAGATGCTTGATATCACTACCGCCCTTGCACAAAATCTGGAGCGCATGGACTTCGATGGGCACTCAATTAAACTGAGTAGAAATTTTGGTGTTTTTATCACTATGAATCCTGGTTACGCCGGTCGTACTGAATTACCAGACAACCTAAAGGCATTGTTCCGTCCGATATGTATGATGATTCCTGACTATGCCCTTATTGCGGAAATCATGTTTTACTCGGAAGGTTTTGCCGATGCAAGAACATTGGCTCGAAAGATGGTACAACTCTACAAGTTGAGTTCTGAGCAATTATCAAAGCAGGACCACTACGATTTTGGTATGCGTGCGGTAAAGTCAATTCTTGTCTTGGCCGGCGGTCTAAAGCGACAGTATCCTAACGAAAGTGAAAATATGTTGTTGATTCGGGCCATGCGTGACGCCAATATACCGAAGTTCCTTCGTGAAGATACTGTTCTTTTCA
>NW_913297.1:0-1277 GCF_000209065.1 Trypanosoma cruzi | reverse complement strand
CGTTCCCGTGGAGCGTCAGCGTGCTCTGCGCGAGCTCCGCACTGCGCGGGTACGACGGCACCGACAGGAGCCTGCCGCTGATGCTGTTGCCGCGCACCGACAGCCACGACCCGGACACAAACGACGCCAACCCCCGCAGCACCAGCAGCGCGCCATCCGTCAGCGCACCGGCGTTGTCGTTCACTACGACGGCGGACAAGTTAGCCTCCACACCGCTGTCGAACACCAACCCATGCGCGGCGTACACCTGGCTCCCCGACACGCGCAGCACAGCGCCCCCCGACGCAACCACGCGCGCACTCGCGTACAACGCATATTCGCCACCGAGCACAGCCGCGTCCAGCGCAACGCCGCCACCGACAAGCTCCAGCACGGCGCCGTCCACCACCACCGTCCGCCCACCAGTCACCACGGTCACGAGGGCAACGCCGGACACAACCAGCACGGACCGCACGAGCCGCAGGCCCGAAAGCACCAGCACCGGTGCGTACGGCGAGGACTGCGAGCCGGGAAGATACACAAGCGGCGTCGGCCTCGTGGCAACCAGCAGGGAGTCCGTCACCGTCAGCACAGACCCCGCGGGATACGTGCCGCTCAGCACAAGCGCACCGTTCAGCGCCTCCACGTTGCACACCGACAGCTCCACCGGTCCGCTCTCGTCGCTCACCGCCGCCCCCGCACCGCGCAACGCTCCACCGCCCATCACGTACAGCACGGCACCGTTCAGCAGCGACACGTTCTGCACAACGATCCGCACGCCGTCCCGCGCCATCCACGGCACGTAGAGCACAGGACTCACGCCGTCCAGCACAACATGGCGCAGCGTCACCTCGCTCGCGCCGGCAGGCACAACGAACACCGACTGCACCGTCACGCCCTCGCGGACAAACACGCTCGACGCGGTGCCCACAGCAGGCGGCAGCGCGGGAGCTCCCACAGGCACGCACGCCTCGCCGTACCCGCCGCTGCCGCACACGCACACGCACACACCGTTCTTCATGCTCGCCGACGCCGTCCCGGGCGCGTAGCAGTGCGTGTCCCTGTCGCAGTCGTCGCACCCAACAACGTCGATGCTCCCAGCGTCGCCAAATCCAGCAGCAGCGTACTCCTCCGCCGTCGACAGGACACGTCCACCGGCGTCGTTGCAAACCACCCTCACATGCGCCCCAGCCAAGAGCGACAGGCTCACCGAGACCATCCGCGGCAGCAGTGCTCGGTTGCGCACAAAGCTCAGCGTGCTCCCAGCAGCGGTCACGGCGCCAGCAGCGTAGAGCATC
>NW_913296.1:0-1277 GCF_000209065.1 Trypanosoma cruzi | reverse complement strand
CGGAAATAAGAAGGTTACCGTCGCGGTGCGTGTCCGTCCCATTTTGCGCGATGCTACCAGTCACGCTCACATGCAAGAAAAGTTTGAGCTTGAGGCCGTTCGACGCACCGGGGACACATCACTGAAGGTTGAGCTGCAGCGACAGGGGGAGCCCACTCGAAGCAGCGTGTTCAACTTTGACCACATCTTTGATCAGGAGAGCACCCAGCTGGAGGTGTACGAGGACGCCGTCGTTGATCTCGTGGACGCCGCCCTGTCAGGAGCAAATGTCACAATTTTGGCCTACGGTCAGACGGGATCCGGCAAGACGTTCACCGTGCTGGGCGACGTGAAGCCAAACCCACTTGAAAATGATCTTCTCACGCACGAGAGCGGCATCTTCTTACGCGTTCTAAGTGACTTGACGGAGTACAGGGCCCGGCAGGCGAAGAGGGGCTTCCACGTCGTTATTGGGCTCAGTTGTGTGGAAATATACAATGAAAACATTCGTGACTTGTTCGGTGGAGGCCCGGGAACACCGCCACCCCCGCTGAAGGCCGTCATGATTGGCGACGAGGTGCTTCTCCCTTCTCTTATCACGAAAGAGGTGACTTCGTTGCAGGCGGTCTTTAATGAGATTCAGCTTGCCATATCCCGTCGTAAGAGTCGTTCAACGGAAAGTAACTCCACATCCAGTAGGAGCCACTGCCTGTTCCTCATTGATATTCTGCAGCGGGCCGCTACCGCCCCACCTCCATCGCTTTCAATGCTGGAGACAAAGAAGGGAGGCAAAGAAAAGGAGGGTAAACGGATCGTGACAAATGGCAGCGGACCAGGGGAGATACCATTCGACGGCACGGTGTACCGTATTAACGGCGAACGGGAGCCTGTCTACGGAAGCAAAATTATGCTGGCAGATCTGGCTGGCAGCGAGAAGATAGCAAAGAGTGGGGTCTCTGGAGAGGGACTGGCTGAGGCCACAGCCATTAATAGTAGCCTTACGGCATTGGGCAACGTTGTCCATAGCCTCTACGAGGGAGGTTATGTCAGCTACCGCACCTCCAACTTGACTCGCCTGCTCAAGCCCACGTTTGCTCATCAAAACTCGCGTGTCCTGCTTTTGTCTCAAGTTTCACCGACACAATTTACATTTGATGAGACTATCAGTACACTTTATTTCGCCAATAAGGTGAAGGCCATGAAAGTAACAACAACCACCGGCGCGGAGGCAGAACGGCTTCTATTTGATTATATGGAGTCTGGGAAGATATGCGATACGCTGTTGGCGGATCTTCACA
>NW_913295.1:0-1277 GCF_000209065.1 Trypanosoma cruzi | reverse complement strand
CACCGCCGAGATGTGGCGCAGCGAGTTGATGTGCCTTGGAATGACGAGGGGCAGCATCACGGTGAGCCACAGCAGGCTTGTCAGCAGGCGGTTGCCTGACTTCGATTTCCAGTACGCCGGAGCACTCGTGTTGTCAAGAATGGCCTTAAAGATGTCCCCCACGCTGATGATGAACGAAACACAAGCGCCAAAGGTGTTCAGAGAGCGTAGCACGGCAGTGACATAGTCGAAGCCGGGACCCAGCAGCACACGTGCCATGCCTTCGTACGTCCTCGAGCCAAGTCGCTCCATCTGCACCGCGAGGCAGTACAGCGAGTAGACGGAGAGAACCCCAATGAGGGCCGGATACACAAGCGCCAGAACGAGGCCACTGCTGTTGGCGGCGAAGGGAAGTCCGAGGATGCCAGCGCCAATGCATATGGATGAGAGGTTGAACACCGTGGACAGCAGCCCGCCCGGTGGGATTCCACTTGACATCAAAATCATCACTGACTGTGCCCACCCACGCTGTTCCACGGGCTTCTTCCTGTAGAGCTCGCCTGCCACCCTTCCCGCGTCCTCTTCATGCATTTTCTCACGGGGAAGCAGAGACTGTTCCGATTGTGCCGATGGCGCCATGTTGTCCGCGGCACCACCTGGCGGCCGCAGTGCATCGTCTTCATGGTCGGTGGAGAAGTGTGGCACGTCCATGGCCTCGCTAGGCGCAGCGCGGGTTTCGTGTGTCATTTCGTGAATAGGGGGATCGGCGTGCGCGTATTCGCCTTCCTTTTGTGGTACAAAAGCAACCTACACAGCTCGTAACATGGATAGAGGGAGAAAAGGTGAGAATAAAATGAAGCATTTTCAAATCTTTTTGCTTTTATGTGTAATAAGTGATCAAATGTTGCCATGTTAATGCAGTAGAAGAATTCTTGTTAAAAACCGAATGGTGAGGCTGCAGTGACTTCGAATACCAGCGCAATTTAGCGAAAAAAAAAAAAAAAGAAAGAAAGAAAGAAGGAAACAATGTGAAATAATAATTACCTTTCAGTATTGTATTTGACGTGTATTTCTATACAAATTCCTGTTGTGTGTCTTGTGAGTTTATTATTTGAATTTTCGGTCGCGTTGCGGAGTTGCTTCTCCTCCTGCAGTTCACGGTGCATGCCACCTACAAATACATGCGTATACACACACACACACACATATATTGGGGGAATCCATAGGAACGTTGCATGTGTGGATGTTTCCAATGTGTTGGGCTTAACGTGGTGCGACCGACGAGAGGAAAAATAAGA
>NW_913294.1:0-1277 GCF_000209065.1 Trypanosoma cruzi | reverse complement strand
CCTTGACCCGCTGTGGATGGTGGTGGGCAACGCGCTTCTCGCCGCTGTGTTTGGGTGTGTGCACTGCGGTGTGACGGTCGCCTTCCAGCGGTGGCGCGGCGTGGACGCGGCGAGTGCGTGGGCGGCAATGCGCTTCCCGAGCCTGACTTTCATCGTGGCGCACGCGATGCACCTCGGCATCTTCTTCGGCTCCGTGTTTGCACTGGCGATGCCCGGCGCCCGCGTGCAGCACCGCGTGATTGCTGTAGTTGGCGTGCTGTACGGTGCAGCGTTCCCTGCTGGCGTGTGCTACTTTATTGCTCGCCACACGGGCGTGAGCTTCACGAAGTACTGGCAGTTTTCGAGGAAGCCGCTGCACGAGCGCCTGCTGTACCCCGTCGGGTATTGGTATCCCGCGGCGCAGCAGCAGATGTACGGCGGCATGCTGACGAACATGAGGGGCAGCCGCGTGTACTGGTGCGTGTTCCAGCTGTCGGTGCTGTGTGTGGTGGGCCTGATTGCGGCTGTGCACCCGCCCGTGGGAGGCTGCCACGTCCTGTACTTCTGCATGGCGGCTGTGCTGCTTGCGGGCGCGGGCGTTGTTGCCTTCACGAACATGATGCGCTCGTCCTTCCTGACGGTGATGCACGCGGCGAGCTTTGTGCTGCTTGCGGCACTGTGCCTGGTCAGCGCGGCCAAACACCTTGCGCCGAGCGACGGCGGTGCGAGGGCGTACACGGCTATCGTGCTGCTTCTGACGACTGTGCTGCTTGCGGTCGCCGTGTACAGTGTCGTTGTGTGGTACGCGGAGGACCGCCACTGGCAGGAGCTGCGCGAGCCGCGGCGTGGTGGACTGGAGGCGCTGCTGCGCGATGACGAGGTGAGCGACGAGGAGACGCAGAAGCCCCACGAAATGACGTCATCGTCGTACGCCTCAGGCACCGCTGGCGCGTCGTTGTACCGACCACCCGCACCGCCTTTGCAGCTCATGGCCGGTGACACCCGCTCAGATGCACAGAGCCTGCTCGAGTTTGAATTGGGTGCGAGCCTCAAAATTGATCACGTCCTCCTGTGACGTGCAACACGTAGAACTGACAGGCGTGCGGTGCTGGTTGATGCGGGAGGGCGCAGGGCCACGGATTTGCTGCGTACCACGTCCAGCCATCGTTAACGGCTCTGACCGTGTTGTTGGTCGTTGTTTGTGACACGATCCTATTTTGAGCGGGTGCTTTCAGGAGTTTTTTTTTCGTTCCGCGATGACTGTGTGGAAGGGGATTGAATTGTCGCTTTTGTTGCTC
>NW_913293.1:0-1277 GCF_000209065.1 Trypanosoma cruzi | reverse complement strand
GCTGACGACGGCAGCCCCATCCAATCCGTCACCTCCGGCTATTACGCGCAGTCGTTGCACCGCACCGCCGGCGCTCCACCCGATCTTTCAAATTGCCCGACGCAATCGTCGGGAAGGGCAATGGAGCTTATCCGTAAACGACGCTCGACTGTGGTACGAAGAATCGCCGGCGTCTCCGCTTTGGGCCAATTATATGAGGAGAGCGAACGAGGTGGCTCGAGAAATGTGGGCGCCGTCAACGTGGGAGCAGAGAATGTCCCTAGCGGGGCAATTCACGACTTTTTGCCGCACGCACGAACAGCCGATGAACGAGGAGAGCTGCGCGGCCTTTTTGATGGCAATCGAAGTGGCGCCATCGACCCGACTGCAGTACGCCAGGATGCTGCGGTCTATGATGGAAATGAATCGAACCCCGCTGGATATGGTGATTCTGGGGTTACAAAAAATTGCGGCGCGCTCGGAGACGAAGCAGGCGCGCCCCTTGACAAAGGAAGAGATGACTCAAGTTATACGCAGCCGAACCGATTGGAAAGAGCGTGTTGTTTTACGACTTGCGTGGATAACGGCGAGTCGTTGGTCCGAGATTGCGGCCTTGACAGCCAAAAATTTCACAATGGAGGCGGACGGGACCTTAATTTTGGATTGGTCCGTGGCGCCGAAGACGGCAAAAGCGGATCCCCACCGCGCCTCGCGGTTCGTGAGGATACGAGGGCAGGACGCCTTCGACATCATAAAGTTATGCAGGACACTTCACGAAAACGAAAAGCTCACGAATCTGACGACTGCCAAAGTCGAAAAAGCTTTGGCTCCTTGGAATGCCACGGCACATTCCATAAAACGGGGTGCGTTGCGGCACGCGGCTCAAATCGTGGAGGCGTACAATTTGAACCCACACGTGATTTCGCAGTTGGCGAAGCACGTCGACCCGTTCGACCTTCCCCAGAATACGGTTCGATATTTGGGGAGATACACCACAATGCTGACCCAGGTGTCGTCGCTGGTCGCATTGATGTGAAGGGAGACACTGCGGACGGGCAGGAACCCTGGCTGAGAGCGGAGGAGCGTTTTTTCCATGATTTTAATCATCATGCCGCTACAATAACAAGACGCGCGACAAGGACGCGTCTGGCCACTCCACAAGATGAACACGCTATCCCTTTACAGCAAGTCAACGTGCCCGTGTTGAATCTGGAGTGGATCATGAGTCGGTTGAACCCGGCTACCTTGGAGAGGCTCATACAAGTTTGGGGACTCGTCGGGCGGCCCCCTCTCCTTCC
>NW_913292.1:0-1277 GCF_000209065.1 Trypanosoma cruzi | reverse complement strand
CTGCTCAACAATACGATGGACTCCGGGACAAGCTTCTTGTATCAGAAGCAAATCTTTAGCGTGTCGAATCACAGCGTGCTGCGCGTGGTGGGGAACAGCGGCTCCGTGTCCTACGCCATCTATTCACTAAGCTTTTTTACCGTCCAGCGGTCAATCTGGTTGGATTGGCGAGACAACGACGTGGGATTGGGAGCGATTTTCAAAGTATGGGATTCTGCTTTTGTGAGCATTGACGGCAGCAGTGTGGTGACGCTGACGGGCTGCAAGATGGGCTCGATGGGGTTGTCGGGACCACTGCTATCGCGTGCTAACGTTGGCTACCGGTTTGTTGCTGGGTGCCTGACGGTTGCGGGACGTGTGCTGACGACGGCAGCTGAACTGGAGCTGAATGGCATCACCAACGTGACGACTGTTGCCGCGTGCGGGGAGTGCACGAGGGACGGCGACTGCTTTGCTCCGCTGACGACGGCGGTCATTGACTGCAAGTGCCAGTGCGCTGCTGGAGGGCATGGCGATGTGTGCGTCCCAGCGCCTGTGCCTGCTGGCCCACCACCACCGCCAATGCCGCTCCCACCACCGCCGCCGCCACCGCCGGCTGGTGGATGCATCAGCGACATGGTGTACCCCGAGGTTGCGCAGGCTGTGGGCAGCGGGCTGTCGTGGCTGTGCTACCGCAACGTGACGTTCAGCGGGGGCGGCATGATCCTGACGGTGCTGATTGGGGCGATGACGGGCGACGTGGCGAACGTCACGTTTGATGGATGCACGTGGAGGGACGGTGCCGTGTTGGTGCTGTTGGGCAACGCGCACGCCGCTGTGGGGTCGCTGAACATCGTTGTCGCCGGCAACACGTTCGATGACGCGCTTCTTAGCCCAGAGGGTGATTTTCCACCGCACACAAACATCACGATCAGCGGGAACCGCTTCACGGTCACGAGGCTGATCTCTCGGTCGGGCTTGGACCTTGACAGCCCGTCGTGTGTAGCGATGAATGGGCTGGTGATCAGCAATGACTCCGCGGTGGTGCTCAGTGGCAATGTGTTTCAGACCGTGACGGCATCGTCAAGCGCCATCCACGTTGTTGGATCTCCGCTTAGGGTGTTGTGGCGCTCCCTGTTTGCTGTGATGGGCAACATGTTTCATATGGCCGGCGGTGACGGTTCTCTGATATATATTGGGGGCTCTAGACATTCTTCGTCGCTGAGTGTACTGAACAACTCTGCCGTGGTGGTCCGAGGCAACGTTGTGTCGAGTCAGGTGCAGTGCGTCATTTTTTT
>NW_913291.1:0-1277 GCF_000209065.1 Trypanosoma cruzi | reverse complement strand
CACCATTCATAATTCGAAACAAAAATTTAGACCACAACGTGCGGTGCAGCAGCCGCTCGAAAACGATCCGCCGATTGCAGCACCTATGTGGGCAAGATCTCGCGAAATTCCTCCAAGCAGCGGATAATCCAGGGTTGTTTGGTGTCCAGTGTGTGAACACGCAAACAGACATTGACAGAGAGTGCCTCTGACCACCACCATTCATAATTCGAAACAGAAATTTAGACCACAACGTGCAGTGCAGCAGCCGCTCGAAAACGATCCGCCGAGTGCAGCACCCCTGTGGGCATGATCTCGCGAAATTCCTCCAAGCAGCGGATAATTCAGGGCTGTTTGGTGTCCAGTGTGTGAACACGCAAACAGACATTGACAGAGAGTGCCTCTGACGACCACCATTCATAATTCGAAACAAAAATTTAGACCACAGCGTGCGGTGCAGCAGCCGCTCGAAAACGATCCGCCGACTGCAGCACCCTTGTGGGCAAGATCTCGCGAAATTCCTCCAAGCAGCGGATAGTTCAGGGTTGTTTGGCGTCCAGTGTGTGAACACACAAACAGACATTGAAAGAGAGTGCCTCTGACCACCACCATTCATAATTCGAAACAAAAATTTAGACCACAACGTGCGGTGCAGCAGCCGCTCGAAAACGATCCGCCGAGTGCAGCACCCTTGTGGGCAAGATCTCGCGAAATTCCTCCAAGCAGCGGATAGTTCAGGGCTGTTTGGCGTCCAGTGTGTGAACACGCAAACAGACATTGAAAGAGAGTGTCTCTGACTCCCACCATTCATAATTCGAAACAAAAATTTAGACCACAACGTGCAGTGCAGCAGCCGCTCGAAAACGATCCGCCGAGTGCAGCACCCTTGTGGGCAAGATCTCGCGAAACTCCTCCAAGCAGCGGATAGTTCAGGGTTGTTTGGCGTCCAGTGTGTGAACACGCAAACAGACATTGAAAGAGAGTGCCTCTGACCACCACCATTCATAATTCGAAACAAAAATTTAGACCACAGCGTGTGGTGCAGCAGCCACTCGAAAACGATCCGCCGACTGCAGCACCCTTGTGGGCAAGATCTCGCGAAATTCCTCCAAGCAGCGGATAGTTCAGGGTTGTTTGGCGTCCAGTGTGTGAACACGCAAACAGACATTGAAAGAGAGTGCCTCTGACCACCACCATTCATAATTCGAAACAAAAATTTAGACCACAGCGTGTGGTGCAGCAGCCACTCGAAAACGATCCGCCGACTGCAGCACCCTGTGGGCAAGATCTCGCGAAAC
>NW_913290.1:0-1277 GCF_000209065.1 Trypanosoma cruzi | reverse complement strand
GGAGGTGGTGGTGGTGGCGGTTGGGAATTTTCGTGCCTTCCTCATCTTCCGGTTGGTCGCCCGCTGGCACTTGACTCCCAGTTTGTTTGGGACGATCGGCATCTGAACTGACATTCCGCTCGCCTGTTATTTGTGAATCCTCGTTTCCTTCCAACTTATTCGTCAGTTCCAGTGAACCTGTATGTTCCTGTCCTTCTTCTCCACCTTGTCCCGCCTGTGGCATCTGGTCTGAAGAAGATAATCCCTTCAATGTGCCATCGCCGCCCTCGCCACTTTTGTCATCAGAATCAACAGCAGCGACAACAGCGGAGTGTTGACGCCTCCAACGGCTACGGCCATCCCCCGACGCACGCATTCCTCCACGGCAGAAATATTCGCACCGCCTCCTGTCCTCCTGCCGAACGCCTCCGCGCACTCCCTCCGCAGCTGAGCGCGCCACCGCAAAACAAAATACTCATCCGCACTGCCATCACCTCCGCCAGCAACATCGGCCGCCACCACACTAACACCGCACCACAGCACGCAGAGGGCACACACCAGCAGCACACGGCCAGTCATCATCGCCATCACTCCTGTCACTTGCGTGCAGCCTTCAGCACAAACCAACTCCCCGTCAACGCAGCGTGAAAGCAAAGAAGAGACAAGTCACAGCCGCTACACCACACAGTCACCGCACAATAAGAAATGATGGCAGCAGCTTGCCCACAAAAAATGAGACAGAGGGAATCTGCACGACTCCCGGAAACAATGAAGGAAAATAATTCGGCAGGACCTTTATTTCATTTGCCATGCAGCGCAATAGAAACGACCGTGGGTTTCTGTATATACATATATTGCCTGCGCAACGAAAAAGAAATTAAAGTAAAAATAAAAAGATCGTACTGTTCCACCAGCCCACACAACAACCCTCACACTTCATTGCAGCATCCGGCCTGTTCCTCCGCTCCTCCTTTCGTGCAGTCCGTGGGACGCACAGCAATGAGGCCGGCACCGCGCGCGGACAAAAAAGAAGCAAACAAGAGGGGGAAACAAATCACTCATCACGGTATTTATCAACCAAACACTGCGTAAAGAAAAACACAACGGTACTGATTATAACAGACAAACTGCATTAAAGGCAACATTGGAAAGCAAAAACATTGAAAGAATCAACAAACAGCAAAAAATTAAAAGATAAATGAAAACGGCGGCATAAAAAAGAGCGAGGAAAGCGGCACGTTTCTCCGTGAGGAGTCTCAAATCCACACTCTCGGTCAGAAGACTGCCACCCCCCAAAC
>NW_913289.1:0-1277 GCF_000209065.1 Trypanosoma cruzi | reverse complement strand
CTTTTTTTTTTTTTGAAATCTCTTTACATCCATTCTTTGGCACAGCAGTCCTCAGATATCAAAATAACAATGTCTTGTCGAGCTTCTTTCGTCAACCTTTCCGCGTCCAGTAACAAATCGACAATACACCGACATTGTTGCATGCTGAGATGCTTAAGGGAACTGGCCTCTGCGGCAACACGAATAAGTGCAGAACATCCCTCAGTTTGGAGGGGGTTGTCATCTAAAATAAGAGTGGTGAGTGCGGAGGTAGCCAACAAACCCTTTGCGATAGCTTCAGCGCCAATAGGACCAATTCTATTATGCGCTATAATAATTTCCTCAATGGCGTTTTCACCAATAATTCGACCCACAAGTTGCGCACAGGTGTCGTCCAAACCATCTGAGCTTAAGTTGAAGCGCTTGATTGTGTTATTCATTAACAGCCCCTCTTTGAGAATATGGCAACTTCCCATTGTTTGAAATTGATTCCACTCTAGGTTAATTTCACGTAGGTCTCCATTACGGGAAAGAATTTGGGCAACATCAATTGCACCAAGGTAACCAATTTTGTTAAAGCTAAGGTCAAGAGAATTCAACTCCGTGTTGTCTATTGCAACCTCAACAAACTCTGCAATATGCTGATCGCTTAACCCATTGTCACGTAGTGACAATGTTTTCAATACATTACCGGCTCGAAGTAGTTCCGCCACTACTGCGCCACCCCGAACCGTTTCTCCTGGGTCCCGAGCTCCCAACTTGTTCTGACCAAAATCCAGCAAGGTCACAGTTCTTGACTCTGATAGTGATCGCGCTATTTCCATTGCCCCTGCAGGTGTAATATGATTTCCAACAAGAGAGAGAGTCTTGATAGAGAGATTAACACGTAGAGCAGCAGACAAAGCGATGCTGCCTTTTTTTTTGAGTCCAAAAAAACTGAGGTCAAGTGATTCTTTTCCATCGCAGATTCTTCGTGCAACACTTCGGGTTGGAAATTTCATGAATGACTCTTTATGCAGCTTTTCGCACGCATCCAAGTAGGCCAATTTCCCAGAAGGATCATCTTCGGGGAGTTCAGGAACTGTGAATTGGTAATTGTACAATTCTTGCAGTTGTTCTTCAATCAACTGCTCCTTCGTTTTTGTAGGAGCCACCTCTTCGTATGCCTCAAGGAAACAAAGTTCTTCAGATTCCTGAGTTCCAATGGAAGTAATCGAAGATGCCATTGTCCTTTAAAAAAGATATAAACATAGTAATAAACAGAAAAAACAGGGGAAAAAAAGTTTTATATCGAAAAA
>NW_913288.1:0-1277 GCF_000209065.1 Trypanosoma cruzi | reverse complement strand
GCTTGGAGGAATTTCGCGAGCTCTTGCCCACACGGGTGCTGCAGTCGGCTGATCGTTTTCGAGCGGCTGCTGCATCACACGTTGTGGCCCAAATTTTTGTTTCCAATTATGAATGGTGGGAGTCAGAGACACACTCTGTCACTATCTGTTTGCGTGTTCGTGCACTGGACACCAAACAACCCTGAATTATCCGCTGCTTGGAGGAATTTCGCGAGCTCTTGCCCACGAGGGTGCTGCACTCGGCTGATCGTTTTCGAGCGGTTGCTGCATCACACGTTGTGGCCCAAATTTTTGTTTCCAATTATGAATGGTGAGAGTCAGAGGCACTCTCTGTCACTATCTGTTTGCGTATTCATGCACTGGACACCAAACAACCCTGAATTATCCGCTGCTTGGAGGAATTTCGCGAGCTCTTGCCCACGAGGGTGCTGCACTCGGCTGATCGTTTTCGAGCGGCTGCTGCATCACACGTTGTGGCCCAAATTTTTGTTTCCAATTATGAATGGTGGGAGTCAGAGGCACACTCTGTCACTATCTGTTTGCGTGTTCGTGCACTGGACACCAAACAACCCTGAACTATCCGCTGCTTGGAGGAATTTCGCGAGCTCTTGCCCACGAGGGTGCTGCACTCGGCTGATCGTTTTCGAGCGGCTGCTGCATCACACGTTGTGGCCTAAATTTTTGTTTCCAATTATGAATGGTGAGAGTCAGAGGCACTCTCTGTCACTATCTGTTTGCGTATTCATGCACTGGACACCAAACAACCCTGAATTATCCGCTGCTTGGAGGAATTTCGCGAGCTCTTGCCCACGAGGGTGCTGCACTCGGCTGATCGTTTTCGAGCGGCTGCTGCATCACACGTTGTGGCCCAAATTTTTGTTTCCAATTATGAATGGTGGGAGTCACAGACACACTCTGTCAATATCTGTTTGCGTGTTCGTGCACTGGACACCAAACAACCCTGAACTATCCGCTGCTTGGAGGAATTTCGCGAGCTCTTGCCCACGAGGGTGCTGCACTCGGCTGATCGTTTTCGAGCGGCTGCTGCATCACACGTTGTGGCCTAAATTTTTGTTTCCAATTATGAATGGTGAGAGTCAGAGGCACTCTCTGTCACTATCTGTTTGCGTATTCATGCACTGGACACCAAACAACCCTGAATTATCCGCTGCTTGGAGGAATTTCGCGAGCTCTTGCCCACGAGGGTGCTGCACTCGGCTGATCGTTTTCGAGCGGCTGCTGCATCACACGTTGTGGCCCAAATTTTTGTTTCCAAT
>NW_913287.1:0-1277 GCF_000209065.1 Trypanosoma cruzi | reverse complement strand
CACACACACACACGCAGCCGCGGAATGGGTGCACTCAACCACAAAATCAAAAAGAAAAACAAAACAAAAAGCCGAAGCGTGGGACTACCAGCGCACACACACTCTCATTGCTCCCGTAAAGCAAAACACACACACAGGGAGAGAGAGAGAGGTCGCCCACTCAATGCAATGAAAACAAAACAGAAACAGTTACGGTGCTCCGCCCATGCAGCCAGGCAGGACGGCAGCGGTGCGTGTCGTGCAAAAGAGAGCACCAACGGGCCTGCATGGGTGTGCATGCATATATACAATGGGCACATTATTGTGTGTGCTTCGTGGGGTGAGGCGACGACGAGAGTCCATGCAAGGGGACACACACACAGAGAGAGAAGGAAGTGTGTGTATGCGGGCGGTGCATGGCTCTCTCACACTCACTCTCACGCGGCCACCACCGCAGCCGCAGCCGCACAAACCACGAAACAGATGGAATCAGTGCGATTGCAGAACTCGCACACCGTCCTGCAAACCAGAAGTTTACAAAGCAATATGAAACAAGAATTCAAAAAAAAAAAATGGAAAAAACTTAGGCTTCTGCGGGAATCGAACCCGCGTCCCCGGATGACATTGTGAGCGTGTTTGCCACTGAGCTAAAAAAATGCGGTCGCGCGACTCCTTTTCACGTAAAGTATTAATGTCGATCTTCGAACAATCGAGCACATTTGCGTTGTCCCCTGGAAAACGAAAAAGACGTGTTTAGGATGCGCAGCCGCAGCGTGGTTACTACTGTAAGTCGTCATATATCTAACGCCCGAGGCCACCGCTGCAGCTTGGATAATTCGACACGTCGTGCTGTATCTAACGTCCGGGGCAGCCGCTGCAGCTTGGATAATTCGACACGTCGTGCTGTATCTAACGTCCGGGGCAGCCGCTGCAACTTGGATAATTCGACACGTCGTCCCGTATCTAACGTCCGGGGCAGCCGCTGCAACTTGGATAATTCGCACGTCGTCCTGTATCTAGCGTCCGGGGCCACCGCCCTACCATTTTTTATTTCTTGCGGCGGCCAACCCCGGCAGTAAGGACAAAAAAAAGAATCGCGTTTTCTTTAATGTTTTTCCTGTTTGGGGGCGGGGATCTTGTTTTCTATGATTGTCTCTTTTTTTTTGTCTGTTCCAGGTTGGTTTTGAGGACGCTTGATGTGCCTGCTGGGTGATCGCCGGCTTTTTTATTGGTGATTGCGTATTTTTGGCTTACCGGTGTGCCGCTCAGCGCCATTTTGTTTTACTTCTTTTCTGCTT
>NW_913286.1:0-1277 GCF_000209065.1 Trypanosoma cruzi | reverse complement strand
CCCCTTGATCGACAGGCCCACGAGGACGCACTGCAGCAGCGTGATGTTCAGTGTATGCTGTGGCGCGTCAAAATACGACAGGTCCAGCACAATCGCGGCGGTGAAGGTCACGTTGACAAAGCACAGACCACGCACACCGGGATCAGGAACGTACACGGAGCTGATGCTGCCACCGTGCACGCAGCGGACCTCCGTGTCCTTCGCGTCGGGGAGCGGAAGCGGTCCAAGGCCGTCCGGAACCGCAGCCGGCAGACACGTGTCACCGTAGCCGCCAGCAGCGCACACGCACTCACAGCCGGTGATGCTGCTCGTCCTCGCTGCAAAGCACACGGCGTCCACGATGCACACGCCACAGTCCAACACCGTCACGGGCGTCCAAATATTGAGGTCGTCTTGGTAATTCGTCACAGGAGAGCCCATTGCCTCGTTGCACACACCGTAGATGGTCGGGCGCGTGTCGGATGGTGGTGACCACTTGGTTGTCATATTTGCAATGGTAGATGAGTACGAGCCATAAGTGAAGTTGTTGTCAAGTATCGACCACACACTCTGATCGCGGAACGCCATGCCGTAGTGGGCAGCCACGTACACAACGTAGGCGGTGCGGAACTCGTTGTTGCGGTGCACCAGCCAGCTGCCGTCAGTCACGGTCAGCGTGTTTGCCATCAGCATGGCGAAGCCGAGACGGAAAGTGCTGGACACAATCTGCATTACGCTGCCGCCATCCACAACAACATCCTTGAACACACACGCGCCTTTGTCGTATTCGGTGCTCGGCGCACTCCACAGGCTGTTCTGTATGGAGAACACGGAGCCGCTACCAACACGCAGGTCCGACGCAAGAGCGTACATCACGTGCGTCCGCGACCTAATAACGCAGTTGTCCATGTAGAAGGCGCTGGACAGGTTCACGCCAAGGCCGCGCTCCACGAGGATCGCAGCGCACGAACAGCCGCCACACACCAGCGTCGACCGCGTCATGACAAAACACGTCGACAGAAGGCGGACACCGTCCAGGACAAGCGCGGGGCCGTGCCGGGATCCCGCATGGCCACGGGTCGTCGGCACGTACTGCGACCCGCCAACCGTCGCGCGCAGCGTTGAGTTCGCCAGCAGCACACTCGAGTGCAGCGGCATCGTGCCCTGCAGCACAATCGTGCCCTCCAGCGACGTCACGTTCGTCATGTTGACGAGGGCGTGCGGCATCAGGCGCGCCGTGCTCTCGCTGAAGGCGCCAATCCGCAGCTGTGCGCCCACCGCAAGCACGCAGTCGCGCA
>NW_913285.1:0-1277 GCF_000209065.1 Trypanosoma cruzi | reverse complement strand
GTGGCTGCGGAGGCCCTCGCGAGGGGCGAAGAAGCCTGCGTTTCGTTTTTTTGACATGTTGCTCGGTGTATGCTGACGCGTGACGAATAACAACACGCCCCAATAAGCAGAAAAGAAGTAAAACAAAATGGCACTGAGCGGCACACCGGTAAGCCAAAAATACGCAATCACCAATAAAAAAGCCGGCGATCACCCAGCAGGCACATCAAGCCTCCTAAAACCAACCTGGAATAGACAAAAAAAAAGGGGGGGGGGCAATCATAGAAAACAAAGATCCGCCCCCCCAAACAGGAAAAGCATTAAAAAAAAACGCAATCCTATTTTTTGTCCTTACTGCCGGGGTTGGCCGCCGCAGGGAATAAAAAAGAGTAGGGCGGTGGCCCCGGACGAGAGATACATGACGACGTGTCGAATTATCCAAGTTGCGGCGGTCCGCCCCGAACGAGAGATACATGACAACGAATCGATGTATCCACGCTGCGGCGACGGCCCCGGACGAGAGATACATGACGACGTGTCGAATTATCCAAGTTGCGGCGGTCCGCCCCGAACGAGAGATACATGACAACGAATCGATGTATCCACGCTGCGGCGACGGCCCCGTACGAGAGATATATGACGACGAATCGAAGTATTCACGCTGCGGCTGCGGCCCCGTACGAGAGATATATGACGACGAATCGAGGTATCCACGCTGCGGCGGCGCACCCTAAACATGTCGCTTTCGTTTTCCAGGGGACAACGCAAATGTGCTCGATTGTTCGAAGATCGAACTTAACACCTTACGTCAAAATGGGTCGCGCGACCACATTTTTTTTAGCTCAGTGGCAAAACAAGCTCACAATTTCATCCGGGGTGCGGGTTCGAGCCCCGAAGAAGCCTAAGTTTTTTTCCTTTTTTTTTTGGAATTCTTGTTTCTTATTGCTTTTTAAACTTCTGGTTTGCAGGACGGTGTGCGAGTTCTGCAATCGCACTGATTCCATCAGTTTCGTGGTGTGTGCGGCTGCGGCTGCGGTGGTGGCCGCGTGAGAGTGAGTGAGAGAGCGCCATGCACCGCCCGCACACACACTCGTCTTTCACCCACTCTCTGTGTGTGTCCCCTTGCATGGACTCTCGCCCTCACCTCATCCCACGAAGCACACACATAATGTGCCCATTGTATATATTGCATGCACACCCATGCAGGCCCGTTGGTGCTCTCTTTTGCACGACACGCACCGCTGCCGTCCTGCCTGACTGCATGGGCGGAGCACCGTAACTGTTTCTGTTTTGTTTTT
>NW_913284.1:0-1277 GCF_000209065.1 Trypanosoma cruzi | reverse complement strand
GAAACAAAATTTAGACCACAGCGTGTGGTGCAGCAGCCACTCGAAAACGATCCGCCGAGTGCAGCACCGTTGTGGGCAGGAGCTCGCGAAATTCCTCCAAGCAGCGGATAGTTCCGGGTTGTTTGGCGTTCAGTGTGTGAACACGCAAACAGACATTGAAAGAGAGTGTCTCTGACCACTACCATTCATAATTCGAAACAAAATTTAGACCACAGCGTGTGGTGCAGCAGCCACTCGAAAACGATCCGCCGAGTGCAGCACCGTTGTGGGCAAGAGCTCGCGAAATTCCTCCAAGCAGCGGATAGTTCCGGGTTGTTTGGCGTTCAGTGTGTGAACACGCAAACAGACATTGAAAGAGAGTGTCTCTGACCACTACCATTCATAATTCGAAACAAAATTTAGACCACAGCGTGTGGTGCAGCAGCCACTCGAAAACGATCCGCCGAGTGCAGCACCGTTGTGGGCAGGAGCTCGCGAAATTCCTCCAAGCAGCGGATAGTTCCGGGTTGTTTGGCGTTCAGTGTGTGAACACGCAAACAGACATTGAAAGAGAGCGTCTCTGACCACCACCATTCATAATTCGAAACAAAATTTAGACCACAGCGTGTGGTGCAGCAGCCACTCGAAAACGATCCGCCGAGTGCAGCACCGTTGTGGGCAAGATCTCGCGAAATTCCTCCAAGCAGCGGATAGTTCCGGGTTGTTTGGCGTTCAGTGTGTGAACACGCAAACAGACATTGAAAGAGAGTGTCTCTGACCACTACCATTCATAATTCGAAACAAAATTTAGACCACAGCGTGTGGTGCAGCAGCCGCTCGAAAACGATTATCCGAGTGCAGCACCCCTGTGGGCAAGATCTCGCGAAATTCCTCCAAGCAGCGGATAGTTCCGGGTTGTTTGGCGTCCAGTGTGTGAACACGCAAACAGACACTGAAAGAGAGTGTCTCTGACCACTACCATTCATAATTCGAAACAAAATTTAGACCACAGCGTGTGGTGCAGCAGCCACTCGAAAACGATCCGCCGAGTGCAGCACCCCTGTGGGCAGGAGCTCGCGAAATTCCTCCAAGCAGCGGATAGTTCCGGGTTGTTTGGCGTTCAGTGTGTGAACACGCAAACAGACATTGAAAGAGAGTGTCTCTGACCACTACCATTCATAATTCGAAACAAAATTTAGACCACAGCGTGTGGTGCAGCAGCCACTCGAAAACGATCCGCCGAGTGCAGCACCGTTGTGGGCAGGAGCTCGCGAAATTCCTCCAAGCAGCGGATAGTT
>NW_913283.1:0-1276 GCF_000209065.1 Trypanosoma cruzi | reverse complement strand
TGACGGCGGGCGGATACTGCTGACGCGTGCGTCGTACTTTGCGCTGAGCACGGCTGAGCGAAAGCATGTGGAGGTGACTGCGCTTGGCGGCGTGGCGCTGCGCGGAGTGCCGAAGCCCGTGGAGATGTACCAGCTGGACGCCGTGCCCGGGCGCACCTTTGCCGCGCTGCGCCTTGAGCGTGAGATGCCTGTTATGGAAGAGGTTAGTGATGTGGCAAGTGGTGATGGCTCTGTATCCACCATTCGTGGCGGTCCCTCGGGCTACGTTGCGTCTGTGCTGGGTGTGCTGTTTGGCACCTTTGCAGCCCCGCAGCGGCTGAAGGCACTGCTTCCCTTGTGCCAGCGTTGGAGTGTCCCGGTGCCGAGCGGGGCCGGAGCAGGGCGTGACAAGGACGCCTGCCGTGCGGCGATGGAGCGGCTTGCGGCGAAGGTGTGCGGCGTAATTGAAAAACGCGTTTATGGAGCCTCATTTGAGGAAGGGTTGCGCACATTGAGTTTGTCAGACAATGCTTCTCTTGGGAGCACAGGCGCGTTGCGGTTGCGTAACTCCGCTTTTGAGAGAAATGGTCTTCCCGTGGACTTTCGTCGGCGGAGCGGATTGCGCCAGGCGTCTTTGTCTGCGGTGGGAGAAGCGTGGCCGGCGGAAGAGGACCCGGTCGCCACCATTCACGTTTGTCGGCCAGTGTAAATTGTGGTTCTGTGCGCCAGCAAATGGTGTGTGGGCATTGGGGGCACGAGCTGTACTTGATGTTGTGCCTGTTTGTGTAAGCAACGACAGTGTGGACTTTTTTCAATTGTTTTTGTTCTTGGTTACTTCGTAATAACTTTTTTTTTTTGGGCGGTTTCATCGTGTACCACTGCCTCTTTATGTATTTATTCCTGACTGTTGGTTTTTATTTATTGTTGTTTGGTTATAAATTACGCACGCAAACGAGTGCACCATGTATGCTGAGGGGTGATGTTTTTTTGTTATTTGTTTGAGGGAGTGCGTGGGGGTGCGCTCTGTGCGGGTGAGCGGTGGGCACTGAGCGGCATTGGGAATGTGATGACGGCTCTCTGCTGGGATGTTGTAACTTTGCCGTAATGTTTGTGGTGGAGGCAGAAAAAGCGTCATGTCTGTTTCGATCGTTGTGGAGGATTTGGTTTGTGTGTTTTTATTACTGTTGGGTATTTTAAGCATGACCTCTGTCTTGTTTATTTTTGTTTTTATTTTTATTTTTGATGGATTTGAGAGAGAGCTATTTATATCTGTATGTGCGTGAAGAAATATTTATAT
>NW_913282.1:0-1276 GCF_000209065.1 Trypanosoma cruzi | reverse complement strand
GCTTCTCCGAAGCATACGAGCCTCATCACGCTCCGCCGAGGCAGCAGCCAACATTGCACGGTACGCCAACAGGAGTCTCTTGCCTTCCGCAACGGTAATGGAGGGGTCACTACAGACAGTTGCCATCGATGCGTTCAATGAGACGGCGGGAGTGGGAGCTGCGAGATGAAGTGGCGGGGAAACATCTCCACCGAGGGCGCATGAATGCGTCGAAGAGGATATCCCCGCTGCGTCCACACGCGAGGCTGTGTCAATTCCACCAGCAGCACGCCTCGGCGCTGCAGCAGTGCCCATGCGCACATGACGCACTGCAGGAGGAATGGCGGCGCAACGGGCAACAAGACGCCGACGAAAGACCTCCACAGAGCCATCGTTGACGGCTCGTTCGCAAACTGTTCCCTTGTGAGGCTCAACACAAACAACAGCAAAAGGGGAAGCAAAGGATGTCTCGGCGTCTGCGGCCGTGCTCGCCATCATAACCGCACCCGCTGCTTTTGTTGACTGCGGGTCCTCATGGAAAGACTTCTCGTCGCCTGCCGACCGCCAATATGTCATGAGGACGCTGCTCACAAGGCGGCTGACGGTGAGATGCCGCAGAAGTTCCCGGCGGCGCCTTGGTGCTGCCTGCTCCAACGCCCTATACCCACACCGTGACTGCATGCGTTGAAGCCACCTTTGAAAGGAGAGGCGGGGCAGGCGACTTCGTAATGAGGCATCGTAACAGTTCCCTGCCTGAGCAACGCGGTGCTTACACAGCTGTCTCCACAGTGTGCGCTCCCTCCAGTGCTGCAGGACGTCGGATTTACAACGGCAGGCCGCGTCACTCCGCCGACGCTCACACACCGCCTGCCGCTCAGAGAAGAGAAGCCACCGATAGAAATACGCACAAAGAATGACAAGAGCGCTTCGTCGGCTATGGAGCGTGCTGGCAGTGCGCATAAGCCATCGCTGGTAGCCATGGGCCATGGCACGCCGCTCTCTATGACTCTCTACTTGCTCAAGTGCCGTTTCATGCCTATGCAAACGAATAGCGCGCCGCCGTGCTGTGCCGCCAAGCCACCGAATCCAGTAGAAACGCATCGCGAGCAAACCCCACGCCAGCTTCTCACGAAGACAAGGAGTATGGGCGGAACATGTTGGAGGAGCACAGCTACTCGTTGCAGCCACCGGCGCGCCACCCTCCATCCAGGCCACGGGTACGTGCAGAAGGAGCGCAGCCACATGTAATCGACGAGCTCTTCGTTTCCAGCCACGTGTCTCCAGACCACCCAACACG
>NW_913281.1:0-1276 GCF_000209065.1 Trypanosoma cruzi | reverse complement strand
TGTGTGTGTGCGATGATATGAGTAATTTGCGTGTGTGCTATCTGCCTCTCTCTGCCGTTGCTTTCTTCAGACTCTCTTGTGGCGCACAGCTGCTCCGCAAGTATAGGCGCTGCCAAACACACAAGCACATGCACACACACATGCCGTGTTTAAAACGCTGAGAATGCACGCACGCACAGGATTGTGGCTGCGGAGGCCCTCGCGAGGGGGGAAAAGCCTGCATTTTGTTTTTTTTTGACATGTTGCTCGGTGTGTGCTGACGCGTGACGAATAACAACACGCCCCAATAAGCAGAAAAGAAGTAAAACAAAATGGCGCTGAGCGGCACACCGGTAAGCCAAAAATACGCAATCACCAATAAAAAAGCCGGCGATCACCCAGCAGGCACATCAAGCCTCCTAAAAACCAACCTGGAACAGACAAAAAAAAAGAGACAATCATAGAAAACAAAGATCCCCGCCCCCAAACAGGAAAAACATTAAAGAAAACGCGATTCTTTTTTTTGTCCTTACTGCCGGGGTTGGCCGCTGCAAGAAATAAAAAATGGTAGGGCGGTGGCCCCGGACGTTAGATACAGGACGACGTGTCGAATTATCCAAGTTGCAGCGGCTGCCCCGGACGTTGGATACAACACGACGAATCGTAGTAACCACGCTGCGGCTGCGGCCCCGTACGAGAGATATATGACGACTTATCGTAGTAACCACGCTGCGGCTGCGGCCCCGTACGAGAGATATATGACGACTTATCGTAGTAACCACGCTGCGGCTGCGGCCCCGTACGAGAGATATATGACGACTTACAGTAGTAACCACGCTGCGGCGGCGCACCCTAAACATGTCGTTTTCGTTTTCCAGGGGACAACGCAAATGTGCTCGATTGTTCGAAGATCGAAATTAATACTTTACGTGAAAAGGGGTCGCGCGACCGCATTTTTATAGCTCAGTGGCAAACACGCTCACAATGTCATCCGGGGACGCGGGTTCGATTCCCGCAGAAGCCTAAGTTTTTTCCATTTTTTTTTGAATTCTTGTTTCATATTGCTTTTTAAACTTCTGGTTTGCAGGACGGTGTGCGAGTTCTGCAATCGCACTGATTCCATCTGTTTCGTGGTTTGTGCGGCTGCGGCTGCGGTGGTGGCCGCGTGAGAGTGAGTGTGAGAGAGCCATGCACCGCCCGCACACACACTCTTCCTTCTCTCTGTGTGTGTTTGTGTCCCCTTGCATGGACTCTCGCCCTCACCTCACCCCACGAAGCACACACAATAATGTGCCCA
>NW_913280.1:0-1276 GCF_000209065.1 Trypanosoma cruzi | reverse complement strand
GCAGACCCCTCACGGACCCGCAGGTGCATGCGGACGACCGAGGCTTTTCCACCTACCTACGGGAACGACTACTGGTGCGCGTGCTGCCGGAGGGACAGAAGTGCGTATGTGGGGCAGACGCATCCAATGAGCACGTGCACACATGCACGCGACTCCAACAGAACCCGCGGACCACACGCCACGACATGATCAACATGACGTTCGCAAACGGGTTGCGACTATGCGGATTCCAATGCGGCATGGAACCGCGCCTGACGGAGGCGAGCCGGCGGCGACCGGACATCCTCATCGTGGGACTCGACACGTACGCGATCACCGACGTGACCGTCACATACGCCGGGCGGGTGACGGCATATGTGTCAGAGGAGTCCATGGAAGAGGCAGACCCACTACGCGCTGCACGGGACCGCCTCACGCAAAAACGACAAAAGTACCGTCACTGGGCACTGGCCAACGGGCTGGACTTTGAGCCATTCGTCATGCTGACCAACGGGGCAATCCACCCGGCAAGTCGGCGGTGGCTGCGGCGGATCCTGGGCAATCAGGACCACCGACTCACCATCACGAATGCGTATGATATGATAGTGGCGGACACCCTGGCGGCCATGCTGCGTGGAAACGTGCACGTGTTCAACGCAGCATGCGGCCGCGTGGGGCCGGGGTAAACACCCCGGGTAGGCGAGTACCCGGGCAACTCCTTGGGTAGCTGAGAGGCAATGAACACACAGAGGAAAGGGAAAATACGGAAAAAGAAACTCACACATAAGGAAACTCGCCACCACAGAAAGCAGCAGGAAAACATCCACGGAACGGAGAGAATGCAGAGGTAATCAACGGTACGGCAGGGGCAATTGCCCGAATGCGGAGAGCAGTTTTGTTATAATACCACAGTCGCCGTACCAAAGCCAAAGGATTCAAGAGGGGCTTCTTCTATACTTGTGGAATATGACGCCCAAGAGGGTACAGGATGACTGTTTTTTCTTTTCCTCATCCCTCCCGCCCGGGTTGGTTCGGATCATTATTTTGTTTTGCTTTTACTTCTTTGGCGGGCAGGGTACGTTTTTACACTGGTTATGGGGGTTAATAACTTTTTTGGGGGGAGTGTGGTGGGGGTGTGGTGTGGAAATGGAGGCCATGTAGTTGGTCACAGAATCGGTGCGATCAGGTCGGGGCACCATTCACGGAAAAAAAAAAAAAAAAAAAAAAAAAAACAAAAAAAAAAAAAAAAAAAAAAAAAAAAAAAAAAAAAAAAAAAAAAAAATTTTTTGAAACGTTT
>NW_913279.1:0-1276 GCF_000209065.1 Trypanosoma cruzi | reverse complement strand
TGTGTTGGCTGGTTTGGATGTGCCTGCTAAGGGTGTCGTTGTGCGACTGTCGTGATGCTCTCACTGCCTGCTCTCTGCACCCCACCCCCTTTTTGTTTCCGCCCTCGTTTCTTGTAGGTATTGCCCCTGCCTCCCTTTGCCCGCCGCCGTGCGGGCTGGCCTTGCAGCTGCGCAGTGATTAGAAACTGGATGTACTTGTCCTCCACAGACATGTGCAGCGTGCACGCAAACTGATGCAGAAGAGCATCCGCATGATCGGCGCTTCCTCGCTCCCACCCTTTCCCCTCTTCTCTGCGGCTGCTCCCGAAAGGGCCTGTTGAGTGGGATGCCACGCTTTGACGCTCGCGGGACCGTCCCAATTGAAGTGCCCGAGAGCCAATGCTGTATCGCGCCTCACTGTTGGCTGCGGCATTTGTGTGGGTCTTTGGAGTGCTGTGTGTGTATTTGTGGGTCCTCTGCTCCCATTAATCGCGTTTTTTGGTTGTTTCTTCTGTTGAATTGTCCTTTAGGGTTACTAGTTGCATAGTGGCATCGTGGCCTCCTGTGGGCTGTTGGAACCAGGGACTGATACTATTGTATCCTACATGCAGCTTGTCCGACTGGGTGGAACTTGGGCGGTGGCGCACGCCGACTTGCTTTTTTGGATGTCTTTGTTCCATGCGCCGCTTCTTGCTCACAGAAACTGCCGAACCGACCGGCACACGCAGCCCACGAAGGTGCTCCAGACGCGTTTTTGCAGTGCTTTGCTTGTCTCCCACGCTGGCCCGTCTCTATTGCTGCCCAGACGGCCCTCAGTTGCTGCGCTGGAAGTGAACGATGAGGCCACAGTGACCACTGTTTTCCTCCGAGAATTCTGCGCGACAACAGTCATCATCCTGTGCATCTAAAAGAAATGGCGTGATTGGGGGGTTGGGCCCCGCGTATGGGTCGACCGTCGCGATGGTTCCGCTGAACGCTCTACTGGTCCTGTTTGTTTTTTTGACGTGGACCACTATCATTGTAAGCCGCTGCAGGGGCATGATCGCCAATTGTGGCTTGTGCGCGTGATGGATCTGGCTTGCCCCGCGCCAACAAAGAAGGCCTTCTCCTTGGCATTGTTGCCTATGAGCATTTTGCAGGTCCCCTTATGGCGCTGGGCCACCGGTACAGAGGACTGCGCGGGTATGACTCTGAGCGGGAGGAGCGCTATGGAGCACTTAGCTTGATGTGCGGCTGGGATGGGGCGGGGGTGCCCTATTTTCTGGGGTCTGGCGTGGAATGGCGGGGTTGCAGCCGC
>NW_913278.1:0-1276 GCF_000209065.1 Trypanosoma cruzi | reverse complement strand
AAACAAAAATTTAGACCACAACGTGCGGTGCAGCAGCCGCTCGAAAACGATCCGCCGCGTGCAGCACCCTTGTGGGCAAGATCTCGCGAAATTCCTCCAAGCAGCGGATAGTTCCGGGTTGTTTGGCGTCCAGTGTGTGAACACGCAAACAGACATTGACAGAGAGTGTCTCTGACCACCACCATTCATAATTCGAAACAAAAATTTAGACCACAGCGTGTGGTGCAGCAGCCACTCGAAAACGATCCGCCGAGTGCAGCACCCCTGTGGACAAGAGCTCGCGAAATTCCTCCAAGCAGCGGATAGTTCCGGGTTGTTTGGCGTCCAGTGTGTGAACACGCAAACAGACATTGACAGAGAGTGTCTCTGACCACCACCATTCATAATTCGAAACAAAAATTTAGACCACAGCGTGTGGTGCAGCAGCCACTCGAAAACGATCCGCCGAGTGCAGCACCCCTGTGGACAAGATCTCGCGAAATTCCTCCAAGCAGCGGATAGTTCAGGGTTGTTTGGCGTCCAGTGTGTGAACACGCAAACAGACATTGAAAGAGAGTGTCTCTGACCACCACCATTCATAATTCGAAACAAAAATTTAGACCACAGCGTGTGGTGCAGCAGCCACTCGAAAACGATCCGCCGAGTGCAGCACCCCTGTGGGCAAGATCTCGCGACATTCCTCCAAGCAGCGGATAGTTCAGGGTTGTTTGGCGTCCAGTGTGTGAACACGCAAACAGACATTGAAAGAGAGTGTCTCTGACCACCACCATTCATAATTCGAAACAAAAATTTAGACCACAACGTGCGGTGCAGCAGCCGCTCGAAAACGATCCGCCGACTGCAGCACCCTTGTGGGCAAGATCTCGCGAAATTCCTCCAAGCAGCGGATAGTTCCGGGTTGTTTGGCGTCCAGTGTGTGAACACGCAAACAGACATTGAAAGAGAGTGCCTCTGACCACCACCATTCATAATTCGAAACAAAAATTTAGACCACAGCGTGTGGTGCAGCAGCCACTCGAAAACGATCCGCCGAGTGCAGCACCCCTGTGGACAAGAGCTCGCGAAATTCCTCCAAGCAGCGGATAGTTCCGGGTTGTTTGGCGTCCAGTGTGTGAACACGCAAACAGACATTGACAGAGAGTGTCTCTGACCACCACCATTCATAATTCGAAACAAAAATTTAGACCACAGCGTGTGGTGCAGCAGCCACTCGAAAACGATCCGCCGAGTGCAGCACCCCTGTGGACAAGAGCTCGCGAAATCCTCCAAGCAGCGG
>NW_913277.1:0-1276 GCF_000209065.1 Trypanosoma cruzi | reverse complement strand
GGGTCGCTGAACATGTCGTCACCGGCACCACGTTCGATGACGCGTGCTCAGCCGGAGGGTGTGTTCCACCGCACACAAACATCACGATCAGCGGGAACGCTTTCACGGTCACGGGGCTGATCTCTCGGCCGGGTTTGGAAAGTACAAGGCCGTCGTGTGTTGCGATGAATGGACTGACGATCAGCAACGACTCCGCGGTGGTGCTGAGTGGCAATGTGTTTCAGAGCGTGACGGCATCGTCAAGCGCCATTCACGTCGTTGGATCTGCGCTGAGCGTGTCGTGGCACTCCGTGTTTGCGGTGGTGGGCAACACGTTTCATATGGCTGGCGGAGACAGTACGCTGATATATCTTGAGGGGTCTAGACGGTCCTCATCGCTGAGCGTACTGAACAACTCTGCCGTGGTGATCCGAGGCAATCTTGTGACAAGGCCGGTACAGTACTTCATGCACATTTTGTCGGCCTTACGTGTGGAGTCCCAATCATCGTTTTTGTTTCAGGGAAACGACATGCAGGGAAGCTTGGCTGTGTTTTATTCAACTTTTGCCGCCAACATCTACTACCACTCCTGGCTGCAGCTGAGTGGCAACTTTTGCCGTGAATCCCCATCGGAAGCTTTTGCACTTCTGAACCCCACAATGAATCTCCGCGACTCCACGGTGTCTGTGTCCGGCAACCGATTCATGTCCAGCACGGTCGCACCGACAGTAATGCGGATACCCAAAAGGTCCAGCGATCTCACAAACGGAACGGTTGTGGCCGCGTGCAACACTGTGAACGGCGAGGAGGGAGCGAACTACGTTATTCCGTCCGTGTACAATGCCACCATCCTGGCCTGCAGTGATCCATGCACCCTTGCGACGTCGTGCTTCCCCGCGTACACGACGACGGCCTCGAGTGATGACTGCGCCTGCACGTGCGCTGAGGGCGGCCACGGCGATGCGTGCCTGCCCGTTGCTGTCCCCGAGCCACCGAGCACCGACGGCGCCGACTTGTGCGTGCGGGACGTGCGTGTGGATGTGAAGGTGAACGCCGGCTTCGGGACTTCGGTGGCGTGCTACGTTGGTGTGACCTTTGCGGCGGACGTCGTGGTGGACGTGGAGTCGATGTCAGGGAGCGTGCGCAACGTGACGCTGGCGAACTGCACGTTTTTGGGCAGAGCGAGCCTGTACGTTGTTGGGGTGGCGGTCCGACCCGCCTGCTGGCGAGCGCGCCGATGTGCTGATCAGCGGGCTTGAGTCGCGCTCCCCGCGGCGGCGTGGTGGTGGCAAACCGA
>NW_913276.1:0-1276 GCF_000209065.1 Trypanosoma cruzi | reverse complement strand
AAAAAAAAGAAAAAGAATTAGAAAAAGAACAAGAAGAAAAAACAAACCTAAGGCTCCAGTGCGCATGCATATGAGTGTGTCTGGGATGCGTTCAACGTGACGGATGTGGTGCACAACGCGGAGCACACAGCATGGCAGCAGAAGCAAGCAAAGCAAAACACAATCATCATAATTACTCTTACTTTATACATCGGACCACAGTAGACGTACACATGTCCCCGTGACTGAGTGCTGGCACGCACAGCCCGCACACACCTCTTCAGCCCAGAGTGGTGTACGCCAGCGCGGATGCGGCGAGAAGCAGCGGGGCACACGCCCACGCAGAGCTGCCGGGGCTGCCGTCAATTCTGCGAACATGTGACGGTGCACGGGTGGTCGTCGTATTTGGCGCCTCTGTAGTCGTAATAATTGGTGCCTCTGGCGCAGTGGTCGTTGTGGTCGTGGTCGTCGTAGTTGGTGGCTTTGTTGTTGTTGTCGTAGTGGTAGTTGGTGGCTTTGTTGTTGTAGTGGTCGTCGTAGTTGGTGGCTTTGTTGTTGTAGTGGTCGTCGTAGTTGGTGGCTTTGTTGTTGTAGTGGTCGTCGTAGTTGGTGGCTTTGTTGTTGTAGTCGTAGTCGTAGTGTCCTGCTTCTGATCACTTGCTGTCACGCACACGGACGGGCAGCAGCACAAGGCGAGCACCAACAGGGCGCACAGCAGACAGCACGTCGTCATCGTGAGTGTGGTCGTTCAGTGGTGTGGAGCTTATCTGCACAGTGAGGGACATGGAGAGCAACAGGGGAGACGAGAGGTGCGGCAGACACACACACAGAGGGCAAACCACATGAGGAAAGAGGGCAGCAGCCAGGCGTGCACCGTACGCCGCACACCACGCACGACACACACTCCAATCCACGGAGAGTACGCACACACACAAGAATAGATGCAGCGCACACAGCAACCCAAAAGGCCAAAGTAACAATAAAGGGAAAGATATCCCCGCACACCACGAGAATTGTTGGTCCACGGGAAGTGCAGCCAATATTCATCACAAAACAGTTCAGTTGCACTGGGCCTTAGTTCATATTCGGCGCACACCACTTCATGCAGGCACAGCCACCACCGCAGCAGGAGCCGCACACGTAACAGGAAGATGCAAGAGCAAAAAAGGGGAGGTGGTGTGGGAGGCCACGGTACTGCTGTCGCCGTCGCCAGTTGGTGCTGTTCCAATCGATTCGTCGTTAGTAGTTGCGGGTTATATTTGCGTTTCGCCGCCAGCAAGACTTTCATGTTGCGTTC
>NW_913274.1:0-1275 GCF_000209065.1 Trypanosoma cruzi | reverse complement strand
GCCCGAGACCCACAGCGACACGGATCAACCCGCTACGACTCGCAGAAGGGCGAATGAGGTGCGGCGATTAATGTGGGCTATTTACATTCGGGTGGAAGGATACATGCTGCAGGGATTGTAAGAGTCTGTGTACAATGCGAGGTGGCATCATGTTGTGGGGGTTCCTGGCGGCGAGTGGACGGGAATGGAAGTGAGGCTTATGAGGGGGAACACCGAGGTTATGGACTTACAGGGCAGTTGGCGACACCCTCGAAAAGGATGACGGCGTGCAGCAATCCGGTGCACCACGTCCCAGGCTGATGGTGCTCACCTTGGACAAGGCATGGCCGTACTCGTGGGGTGCGTGTGAATTCATTCGTGACTGCTATGTGAACTGTGAGGTGGAGCGAGTGTGGCAGATTGTCAAGGGCGATGTAACCGAATGGTTCGGCAGTCACGGTGAGACCGACTTTACGCCCGATCCGTGTGTGTTGATTGGGACGCCCGGGATCGGGAAGTCGGTGGCTGCCGGTCAGAACCTCCTTTACCAGCTGCTGCGCTGCGATGCGGAGAAGCTCCTTGTGGTTGCGCGCTTTGTTTGTAATTGAGCATTCCTGTTTGACAAGACCACCCAAACTGTGCGAGAATACGTGGGTACTACAAGATCTGAGAGAGTCTTCTTTTTCTTTTTGGCAGCTGTGAGACTCTGCGACTGCGTGCTTGCCGTGCGTGTGGCATCGTTTGCCGTTGCTCCCTTGCTGTGTTGGTGGGGGAGTGGGCGAGCGACTGCGTCGGTGGAGTCGCGCCCCACTGGGAGAGGGAAGGCGCTGACCGCCGCTGACGACGACGGTCTTTGCTGCAGGTGACCTGACGGGATGACGTCACCGGTGTCACAGTTAGCAGAGATGGATGAGGGCCGCACTGCGTCCCTGTCCCCTCTCTTCGTCCTCTCAGTCCACTGCAGCCACACCCGCCGCGCGGCATCTGGGCGACTACCATCCGGATGTCTGTGAGCCACTCGGAATGTACAATCGGTGTGGACCCTTTTCCCCGTGACCAAGTGCTGCCACCGTGCTTCTTTGTTCCCTTCTTTGTGCAATGCCGTGTGCTCATGGTGCCGCTGCTTGCTGTGCAATGCCGACTCGCGTGAACGAGAAACGACGCTTTGACTGCTGGCGAACGGCGAATCCTCCGCTCCTCTTCTGTGTCACCATTTCATTCTCGGACGCGCTTGATGGCTGGCTGTCGTATCGCTGCCACGCGGTCTGCCTCGGGCTCTTTGTGTTTGTTCACGGC
>NW_913273.1:0-1275 GCF_000209065.1 Trypanosoma cruzi | reverse complement strand
GTTTATGTGCCCACGTCCTCCTGCCGAGTGTGTGCGGTGACGGCGGTGCCACACGGGTGCGGGACCGTGGCGAGCGGTATGCGTGGAGGAGCCCTCCGTGCGCACCACGTTGTTGTTGTTTGCTCTCTCCAACACTGTGCTGGGTGGGTGGCATCCACTCGCCGTCGTTGCGGTGGTCCTCGTGCATGTGGTGTGCATCGAATACTGTGCCGTCACACTGTGTGGGTGAGTCTCTTTTTGTGGCCTCTATTCATGACTGTGCCTATTGTCTTTCTTTTTCTCATTCTCCACGTTGGGTGGTTATTGTTTGGATCTAACTCAATCCAACTAAGAAAGACAAGGAGAAACGATGCCTGGAAGGCCGGAGAGTGTACAAGGTGGCAATGTGGAGATTCGAGCGCCCACTGTGCCGCAAGGGGATTGTCGGAAGAGAACGAGGCCGGAGTCCCATACTGACACCGATCAACCCGCTGCGACTCGCAGAGGAGTGGAGGAAAGGCAGCAACCAAATTGGAGACTTGACAGTCGGGTGGAGGATGTACTGCTGGAGGGAAAGGAACGCATCACCAGCAAGAGGCTGAATGAATTCCTTCGTAATTTTCTTGGCGGCAGGGGCGTTGTGGACGCCAATGAGGACGTCTCTATGGAGATGTTTCTTACGAACCCCATGCGTTTTTCCAACGGCGAAATGTCATTGTGCACAATAGCGGAATTCCCGTTATGCCGAGAGACGAAAATACTACTGGAGGCTGCGTATACACTGAAGGGAGAAGGCGTGTTCTCGCTTGCACACTGGAGGGATTTTGAAGGAAAGGATACGGTCACTCCCATTGCAAAGGGAGCACTCGACACAGCCCTTCTTTATTTACGGGGAGATGAAGCAAGAAGAGAGACAGAGGAAAGGGCAAAGCGGAAGGCAGAGGAGCGGGCAAGGCGTGAGGCAGAGGAAAGGGCAAGGCGGGAGCAACAAATAAAATTTACCCTTTCTATTGGAATCGAAGATGTGCTGTCTAGGGGAAGAGTTCGCGCCAATAACACGAAGCTGAATGATTTTCTTACGGTGGAGTTGGGCGGAAGGGGCGTCGTGGACGCAAATCGGAATGTCTTTCTGAGGGAGTTTGTTAGGGACCCTGAGAAGTACATCGGCGATGAGGGAGTATTGAATGAAATAAAGAAATTATATAATTATGTGAGGATGGAGATTGCTGTAAGGAAGGAAATGAATTTTTGTGAAGATTTACAGAGCCTTTACAATAAAGGTGTGCACAACCTGCT
>NW_913272.1:0-1275 GCF_000209065.1 Trypanosoma cruzi | reverse complement strand
TCTTGAGTGCAGTAATTATATCCTTTGCCTCTTCGATGCCACACGAAACGCGAACAAACCCATCAGTGATACCAACCTTCAGGCGATCTTCCTTTGTCATGTTGGCATGTGTCATGACTGATGGACACGTGATGATACTCTCCGCCGCGCCGAGGTTTTCGCAGAGTGACCAGGGACGCTGTACAGTATCCATCAGCTTCCGCCCCGCAGCTGTACCCCCCTTCACCTCAAACCATAGCATGCCACCGTGCTTGTTGTTAAGATGCTGACGGTCGGCAAGCGCTTTCTGAGGAAAGCTCTTTAGACCTGGGTACATCACCTTCTCCACAGCGGGGTGAGTCTCAAGGAACTCTGCCACTTTCTGCGCATTCTCGCTCTGTTTCGCCACACGCAAAGACATTGTTTTAACAGTCTGAAGCTGCAAATACGCCACAAATGGGGACATGGCATTTCCAAGTATATTCTGCGTGAGACGCACCTTTTCGTCCAGATCCTTCCGCTTCGTCACAAGCGCGCCTCCAACAGTCATGTTGTGCCCATCCACAAACTTGGTTGTGCTGATGAGCGTCACATCCGCGCCCAAGTCGAGAGGCCTCATGATAAAAGCGGTAGCAAACGTATTATCACAAACGTGAATAAGACCCTTCGCCTTGCAGAGTTTCGACAGTTCGGTTAAATCAGTAAGGGTCAACGTTGGGTTTGCTGGCGTCTCCGAAAGAACCAACTTTGTGTTTGGCTTGATGGCAGCCTCCACATTTTTTAGATCACGCATATCGACAAACGTAAATTCCATACCAAAACGTGGAAAAAAAACACGGCACGCACGGTTCGTGCCACCGTAACTGCAATCGGTGATAATCGCATGATCACCCGCACTCATAAAAGAAGAAATAGCCGTGGTGGTCGCAGACATGCCTGTGCTGTACACCGTAGCATAGTCACCGTTTTCAATGGCACACAGCTTTCGCTCCAACACCGAGACCGTTGGATTTGCGCTGCGGGTGTAACTGTACCCTTTACTTTGGTATTTACCAATAGACTCCTGCACAAAAGTTGTGCTTTGATACACGGGCGTAAGCACAGCCCCTGTCACAGGATCAGGCTTCACACCCCCATGCACAAGAACGGTGTCGAATCCATAAGTTTGATCTTGCCAGGAACCCGATCCCTCAGTAAAGTCGGAAACCAAATGCTTCTGGGAGGACATTCTGATATTCTTTTTTTTTCGTTAAACAACAACTTCAAATCCTAAAATAAAACCAACAAAAAGAAAAA
>NW_913271.1:0-1275 GCF_000209065.1 Trypanosoma cruzi | reverse complement strand
TTGATCACCGGCTTGTCGTCGCCCTTCGTGATGACCTTGAAGGGCCAGTGCTTCATGTCCGACTGCACAACGGGGTCGCTGAACTTCCGCCCAATGAGGCGCTTCGCGTCGAAGACGGTGTTCGTCGGGTTCATCGCAACCTGGTTCTTAGCGGCATCACCGATCAGACGCTCCGTGTCGGTGAACGCCACGTACGACGGCGTTGTGCGGTTGCCCTGATCGTTCGCAATGATCTCCACGCGCTCGTTCTGCCAAACACCAACGCACGAGTAAGTTGTGCCGAGATCGATGCCGATGGCTCCCTCGTACGTCATTTCCTTCTTCTTCCCTGCTGTTTTTTTAAAAGATAACTCTCGACCTTGATTGACTCTGGCGTGCTCCGTGGCACACGGCGGAGGAGCGGGGGAGAAAGGAGGAAAGGAAGCCGGCAGTACAAGGACACGCACACAGGCGGCAGCAGCAACAACAATGGCAGAGGCAACCGTGGTGCCCTCAACAGCACAAGTGCCATCGCAATGACAGTACCAATAACAACCGTAACCAATAATAATAACAATAATAATAATAATAATAATAATAACAATAATAATAATAATAATAATGGAGAGGGAAAAAAAACAATAATAAAAATAGTGATGGCTGCTGGGTTTGTCGCAGACCACTACGCTCTACAAAGGAGAAAACCAACGGGTTATTCGTTCGCGAACAGACGCCGCCATGAGAACATCTTCAGGGATGCGCTCTCAGTCAACTTCCTCCACCTTCGGTCCTGACGAAGAAGACGGGTTCGCGCCGCCAGGCATGCCCCCGGGCATTCCACCAGGCATACCGCCAGGCATACCGCCAGGCATACCGCCGCCCGCGCCCATGCCCTGGTACATCTTCGTCATGATGGGCGTGCACAGGTTCTCCAGCTCCTTCTGGCGGTGCTCGTACTCCTCCTTGCTGGCCTCCTGGTTGTTGTTCAGCCATTGCAGCGCCTCCTCCACGGCACTCGTAATCGTGTTCTTGTCGGCCTCCTCAATCTTGCCAGCGACGTTCGGCTCGTTTACGGTGTTCTTCATCGAAAATGCGTAGTTCTCAAGACCGTTCTTTGCGTCAATGCGCTCGCGCTGTTCCTTGTCCTGCGCCTCGTACTTGGCAGCCTCGGACACCATGCGCTCAATGTCCGCCTTGCTCAGGCGGCCCTTGTCGTTCGTGATGACAATCTGGTTGCGCTTACCGGTGCCCTTCTCCTCCGCGGACACGTTCAGGATGCCGTTGGCGTCGAGGTCA
>NW_913270.1:0-1275 GCF_000209065.1 Trypanosoma cruzi | reverse complement strand
TCCACCACTCACAAGGGTGAAGACATGGGTAGGAAAATCCCGTCGCACCGCAACGAAGGGCCATGGGCACAGCACACCCACGGCCGCAACAAGAGGGACGGGACGCATCCAAGTACACGCCGCAGTCCTTTACTTGTCGCTTCCCCGACGGATAGGCATCACGCCTCACAGCAGGTCGTGGCGGGTGGCATCCCACACTCACAGTGAGGCACGGCGCACACCATCCGCTCCCCCGAGTGCACTCAGCAGGCCGGCGCCCAGTCACCCCCGTGCCCTCGCAATGGGGAACACAAACAATTGTTGTCGCGGACCATCGGTGCCTTTAGCAGGAAAGAAATTAGAAGAAATGGAGGCATTTCAGCAGCACAGCCAGCAGAGAGACAATAAAAGGGACACGGAGACACACAATGACAGTGAACACGGCACAGACGGAAAGAGGTGTAACGATTTACCAAAAAGAAAAAAGAAAAAAAACATAAAAACAAAAGAAAAAAAAAATGTGGGGGCCCGGCAGAACTCCCGAAAAAAGAAAAAAAAAAAAAAAAAGAAAAAGAAACAAACAAACGAAAAAAAAAAAAAAAAAAGCGATTTGGCGCGACTTTAATTTCGTTTCCTCTGGAGTACAATACGACCGTGTTTTTGAGTTCATACATACTGTCCACACAGAAAAACAACAACAAAAACACATTGTTCCACGAGCCCACACAAAATTCTTCACATTCCATGCGGCATCCGGCCTGCTCCTCCACTCCTCCTCTCGTGCAGTCCGTGGGACGCACGACAATGAGGCCGGCACCGCGTGTGGGTAACAAAAGCAAAAGCAAACAAGAGGGGGAAACACATCACTCATGACGATGTGCAGCAAGCGACCATTTGGGGGAAAAAACACACAGGGGTGCTGGTTATTTCAACAGAGCACCAGCAAAAAAAAAAAAAAAAGAAATGAAACCAAAAGAAAAAAAAAGAAAAAAAAAGAAAAAAGAGGTATTCTTGACATTTAATTGCGTAGTGCTGGGAAGCTGCACATTTGTTGTTCCACGAAAAGCCGCAATTCCACCCTCCCTCACACCTCAGCAGAGAGCCGTAGTGCCCCACAGCCCCAGAAGCAGCAACAACAACACCCGAGACACACACACATGCACGGTGCTGTCACCAATTAGAGCCATGGCCGCCAAATCGCGGAACTCAAGCAAAATGTCGTGGTCCGAGGGTATTGTTGCGTTGAGCTCCGATGGGGACCTTGGTTTCCCCAGGCGCTGCGCTCGAAGGAGTCGG
>NW_913269.1:0-1275 GCF_000209065.1 Trypanosoma cruzi | reverse complement strand
CGCCGGCAACCCGCCTACTCACCAGCGGAGCAAAGGAAGAAAACGGCAGAAACGCAGCAGCAGCCGGAAGCCGTTTCCTGCGAAGCAGGGGCGCCAGACGAGGCGAAGAAGACCGAGGCCGTGGCCCCTGAGGTCTCGCCCATGGCACCCATCCCCCCTCCCACCGCAGCACGCCAAGGGGGACAGGCGGCGGAGGTGCCACCGACCGCAACGCCCACGTCTGTCGCCCCAACGGATGCGAAGCGGGCGGTGTTAACGAAAATGATAACTAAACGTAAGCCAAAGATGGCATTTTTATTCGATAACGAGGAGACAAAGGGGGCGGAGCACAAGGAGGAACCGAGCGGGACGAAGGAGGCCGTTTTAAAGCGAAAACCAAAGCTTCCGTTTCTCTTCAATGAAGAAAGCGCGCACGACGGAGCGGCGGCGCAGAAGCAGCCACAGCCAGAGGTGCCGCAGGCGAACCCGGTGGTGGACACCGCCCCGAAAACAGATACACGCATAGATGAAGTGAAAAAAGAAACCATAGAGAAAATAAGTGCGGAGGCTGACTGGAGCGCTGCTGCGCCGACACGGACGGTAGCAGCGACCCTCCCACGACAAAACATGGCGATCTCCAAGAACGTGAAACTATACCGCAGGATGCGGAGGGAGCCCCATGAGGCAACGAACAACACCGCAGCGGTGGAAAAGGCAGAGGAGCGAAGCAATAACAGCGCCCCCACAAACTCTACAAATGTTCAGGTGGAGATGAAAAAGACGCAACAGCTACACACTGAAGATGGAAAGGCGTCTCCACCTTTCACAGAGCCCACGGAGAAGACGCTGCACGGAAGCAGTGGGGAAGAACGGCATGAACAAATCGCAGAGAAATTTTCTGAGGCCCCAAAGGAAGACGTCAAACGGCAACCCATTGCCATGATGTCTAAACTAATGAAACACAGTCGCCACTTCCAAACATGCAAAACAGCAGCGGAATCACCGTCGAACACGGGTGAAAACGCCCAAACTCAGACCAAAGAGAAGGTTGAAGTCCCAGAGGTCATTGTAACTGGGGCTACATCCGAAATTGCACAGGGAACGCCAGTATGTAACGACCAGCCCAACTTACCACAGTCTTCGGATGGAATCCGAGGTGTTGAAAACTCGAAAACTGCAGAAATGCCTCGACACACAATCAAAAAACACGAAAAAAAGAAGACTAAAAAATCTTTAATGAAGAGAAAGCTTATGAAAGAAATGGCAGAGAAACCAGCTGCACTTAAGCAGGCTGAG
>NW_913268.1:0-1275 GCF_000209065.1 Trypanosoma cruzi | reverse complement strand
CAGCCGCTCAGCTGCGAGTAGCGCATCGGCCCCGCCGTCACAATCGTCGAGTCACGGACCGTCACGTTCGTGTGTGCCGGCAGGTTGTGCACAAACGCGAGCGAGCAGTAGTCGCCGGACAGCCCGCTCACGCTCACCTCCAGGCTCCGGTCACTCGCCGGCTCGCCGCTGTCGCCCCGCACGTAGATCTGCGCACCGCCGTCGCACACGCAGTTCCTCAGTTCGATGCGCAGCGCGCCGGGAAGCATCGCCGGCACGTCGAACACAACAGCCACGCCGTTCGTGATGTACACGCCGTCCATCAGCACCGTGTCCACGGCGCGGCCCACCGTGATGGCTCTGTCCACCGTGCCGCCCCGCAGTCGCAGCACCACCGCATGCACCGCGGGCATACACGCCGCAGCAGCAGCCAGCGCCAACAAAAAGAGCAGCGCCACACGCATAGCCGCAATGGCCATGCACCGCACACGGTGACGGCTGCGCGGACACGCACCCACCACAGACCACATCCAATGAACCAATCAGATACCAACAGGGTTGTCGTGGTGTGTCGCACTCGCCCCGTCGACCGCACCTTTTGTCTAGCAAATCCCTTATACAGATGGAAAATCCAGTGACACAATTCCGATAAGTCGATATCCCACTACTACTAGTCCTAATGCTGCAATTAATCCCTAACACCTTGAAACGATAGTTGTGCTATTCAAACCAAAGTATCTCTAACTGCACAGTCAGAAAAGGAAGAGGCAGCAACAACAGTAACCAAACACATTGGCACGCAGAAGCATCCGGTCACAGACAGTTCCCATCACAGCACAGCCGCCGAAGCAAAGCCGCGCTGACGCAATCACTTCAGTGACACCATCGCCCTCCCCTCATCGGCCAGCACAGCTCAAAATCGCACCGCGGATTGGTTGTGAAGTAACGGCAACTGTGCAGTATACACGGAACAGCATCAAATTTTCATTCTACAACTGCCCAAACGTATGTAGTCCGCATCGGCTGCCAAAAAAAAAGACCACGGAAGGGTACTGCCCCACTCTTCCTCCTCCTGACCAAGGCAAACCCTTCATATCCTCCCCCTCCACGGCCTGAGAGCCGCAAAAGGCCGTCAAGAAAAAGCACGTGTGTGGATGGCCCGGATTTGCAGGCGGGTCGGCAGCCACCCACGCTCGCTCCCTCACACATCTCTTCTCCCCCCCACTCGCACACACAAAGGGCGGTGTCATGAGGAAGAGAAGTCCGCCGCTCAGCGCATGCAATAAGACACACGCG
>NW_913267.1:0-1275 GCF_000209065.1 Trypanosoma cruzi | reverse complement strand
CCATTCATAATTCAAGACAAAAATTTAGACCACAGCGTGTGGTGCAGCAGCCGCTCGAAAACGATCCGCCGACTGCAGCACCCTTGTGGGCAAGAGCTCGCGAAATTCCTCCAAGAAGCGGATAATTCAGGGTTGTTTGGTGTCCAGTGTGTGCACACGCAAACATACATTGAAGGAGAGTGTCTCTGACTCCCGCCATTCATAATTCGAAACAAAAACATAGACCACAGCGTGTGGTGCAGCAGCCGCTCGAAAACGATCCGCCGACTGCAGCACCCTTGTGGGCAAGAGCTCGCGAAATTCCTCCAAGCAGCGGATAATTCAGGGTTGTTTGGTGTCCAGTGTGTGCACACGCAAACATACATTGAAGGAGAGTGTCTCTGACTCCCGCCATTCATAATTCGAAACAAAAATTTAGACCACAACGTGTGGTGCAGCAGCCGCTCGAAAACGATCCGCCGACTGCAGCACCATTGTGGGCAAGAGCTCGCGAAATTCCTCCAAGCAGCGGATAATTCAGGGTTGTTTGGTGTCCAGTGTGTGCACACGCAAACATACATTGAAGGAGAGTGTCTCTGACTCCCGCCATTCATAATTCGAAACAAAAATTTAGACCACAGCGTGTGGTGCAGCAGCCGCTCGAAAACGATCCGCCGACTGCAGCACCATTGTGGGCAAGAGCTCGCGAAACTCCTCCAAGAAGCGGATAATTCAGGGTTGTTTGGTGTCCAGTGTGTGCACACGCAAACATACATTGAAAGAGAGTGCCTCTGACTCCCGCCATTCATAATTCGAAACAAAAATTTAGACCACAGCGTGTGGTGCAGCAGCCGCTCGAAAACAATCCGCCGACTGCAGCACCATTGTGGGCAAGAGCTCGCGAAATTCCTCCAAGCAGCGGATAGTTCAGGGTTGTTTGGTGTCCAGTGTGTGCACACGCAAACATACATTGAAAGAGAGTGCCTCTGACTCCCGCCATTCATAATTCGAAACAAAAATTTAGACCACAGCGTGTGGTGCAGCAGCCGCTGCAACTTGGATAATTCGACACGTCGTCCCGTATCTAACGTCCGGGGCAGCCGCTGCAACTTGGATAATTCGACACGTCGTCCCGTATCTAACGTCCGGGGCAGCCGCTGCAACTTGGATAATTCGACACGTCGTCCCGTATCTAGCGTCCGGGGCCACCGCCCTACCATTTTTTATTTCTTACGGCGGCCAACCCCGGCAGTAAGGACAAAAAAAAGAATCGCGTTTTCTTTAATGTTTTTCCTG
>NW_913266.1:0-1275 GCF_000209065.1 Trypanosoma cruzi | reverse complement strand
AGCACCCTTGTGGGCAAGATCTCGCGACATTCCTCCAAGCAGCGGATAGTTCAGGTTGTTTGGCGTCCAGTGTGTGAACACGCAAACAGACATTGAAAGAGAGTGCCTCTGACCACCACCATTCATAATTCGAAACAAAAATTTAGACCACAGCGTGTGGTGCAGCAGCCGCTCGAAAACGATCCGCCGAGTGCAGCACCCTTGTGGGCAAGATCTCGCGACATTCCTCCAAGCAGCGGATAGTTCAGGTTTGTTTGGCGTCCAGTGTGTGAACACGCAAACAGACATTGAAAGAGAGTGCCTCTGACCACCACCATTCATAATTCGACACAAAAATTTAGACCACAGCGTGTGGTGCAGCAGCCACTCGAAAACGATTATCCGACTGCAGCACCCTTGTGGGCAAGATCTCGCGAAATTCCTCCAAGCAGCGGATAGTTCAGGTTTGTTTGGCGTCCAGTGTGTGACACGCAACCAGACATGAAAGAGAGTGCCTCTGACCACCACCATCCATATTCGAAACAAAAATTTAGACCACAGCGTGTGGTGCAGCAGCCGCTCGAAAACGATCCGCCGAGTGCAGCACCGTTGTGGGCAGGATCTCGCGAAATTCCTCCAAGCAGCGGATAATTCAGGGTTGTTTGGTGTCCGGAGTGTGAACACGCAAACAGACATTGAAAGAGAGTGCCTCTGACCACCACCATTCATAATTCGAAACAAAAATTTAGACCACAGCGTGTGGTGCAGCGGCCACTCGAAAACGATCCGCCGAGTGCAGCACCGTTGTGGGCAGGATCTCGCGAAATTCCTCCAAGCAGCGGATAGTTCCGGGTTGTTTGGCGTTCAGTGTGTGAACACGCAAACAGACACTGAAAGAGAGTGTCTCTGACCACCACCATTCATAATTCGAAACAAAAATTTAGACCACAGCGTGTGGTGCAGCAGCCGCTCGAAAACGATTATCCGAGTGCAGCACCCCTGTGGGCAAGATCTCGCGAAATTCCTCCAAGCAGCGGATAGTTCCGGGTTGTTTGGCGTTCAGTGTGTGAACACGCAAACAGACATTGAAAGAGAGTGCCTCTGACCACCACCATTCATAATTCGAAACAAAAATTTAGACCACAGCGTGTGGTGCAGCAGCCGCTCGAAAACGATCCGCCGACTGCAGCACCACTATGGGCAAGAGCTCGCGAAATTCCTCCAAGCAGCGGATAATTCAGGGTTGTTTGGTGTCCGGAGTGTGAACACGCAAACAGACGTGAAAGAGAGTGTCTC
>NW_913265.1:0-1275 GCF_000209065.1 Trypanosoma cruzi | reverse complement strand
AAATACAAGGAATTGTGGGAAGAGAAGGATAACGAACTTCTTCAGGCCAACGAAAAGATTGAGGAATTGCAAGCTAGTCTGGACACTGAGAGGAATTTCAACAGCCTCACTCAGGAACTCTCACGGTACACAAGAGAACACACGACACATGTTTCCTGCAGGAAGCAAAGCAAATTTCATTCGCTGCCATACACGCCCACAACACACCACTACTACAAGCGAATCTTCGGTACATGCTGGCCGGACCTAGAGAAAGAATACCAAAAAGACCTCAAGGAAACACTTTGGGCGGAATATATTGACTTGATAAGCAATTCAGACGCCATAGTTAGAGAAATCACATACACCACGGCAAAGGACTGTCTTATTGTGGATGCCACAATTGAAAGCAAGGAAAAAGAGGGTCAAGAAATACAGAACCTTATCGAGAGCCACACATTTTCCAGGACTCTTGCACTTCATGGCATACTTGCTTCCTCGTTTCTTGTAAGCACACCAGACAAAGGCAACATCTCCGACGAACAGTACGAGGCAGTTGCGGCAGCCAAGGCGGAGGCGGAGGCGGAGCGCGACGACGCGCGGCAGAAATTGCGTGGGGCGGAAGAAGGACTGGAGTCCTTCCGCCGGCAGGCAGAGTCGCGGCGAGCCCAAATTGCAGGACTGCAGTCGGCGGCGAGCTCCACGAGACCCACACCATCCAGCACGCGGAATGCGGCGCCCCCGCTCTACACCGTCACCGCAGAGGAGTACGAGGCAGTTGCGGCAGCCAAGGCGAAGGCGGAGGCGGAGCGCGACGACGCGCGGCAGAAATTGCGTGGGGCGGAAGAAGGACTGGAGTCCTTCCGCCGGCAGGCAGAGTCGCGGCGAGCCCAAATTGCAGGACTGCAGTCGGCGGCGAGCTCCACGAGACCCACACCGTCCAGCACGCGGGATGCGGCGCCCCCGCTCTACACCGTCACCGCAGAGGAGTACGAGGCAGTTGCGGCAGCCAAGGCGAAGGCGGAGGCGGAGCGCGACGACGCGCGGCAGAAATTGCGTGGGGCGGAAGAAGGACTGGAGTCCTTCCGCCGGCAGGCAGAGTCGCGTCGAGCCCAAATTGCAGGACTGCAGTCGGCGGCGAGCTCTACGAGACCCACACCGTCCAGCACGCGGAATGCGGCGCCCCCGCTCTACACCGTCACCGCAGAGGAGTACGAGGCAGTTGCGGCAGCCAGGGCGAAGGCGGAGGCGGAGCGCGACGACGCGCGGCAGAAATTGCGTGGGGCGGAAGAAGGA
>NW_913264.1:0-1275 GCF_000209065.1 Trypanosoma cruzi | reverse complement strand
CATCAGATATCGGTGCATTGAAAAGGATCACACCGCCTGCGTATATTTCCCGAATACTTTCACAGGCTTGTGGGACGGATCCTCAGAATACCATGGCGACTCACCTCCCCGTGAAAAGCACCCTTTCACAGTTCCCTCGTTGATCGATTGCAATGCAAACCTCACCGCTCCACAGCGTTCCCTAAACGCCTCCTCATAAAAGACATGACGTGGAATCGGTCCCAAAAGATACATGTGTTTTTCAACCATCTTCCAGCATTTCGCTTGTTTCTCCGCAGTCTCATCGCGCTTCATCCATGCACACATCGCCTTCACATCCACCTCGTCGGGGCAATTCACGATGATTCGACTGGCTTGTAGTTGCTTCGCCCACTCATCATAGTTGGCTACCTTTGGGAATGGCACCGCAATCATGCCCCATCCAGAAGTAGGCGCAAAATGTCTCGGTGGCGGCGTTCCCTCCTTTGCCACACCGTAGATAATATACACATTCCTCCCATGCCCCCTCAAACCTCTCAACTCAGAGACGCACATGTCCTCATCGCTGTATCTTGTCACCGCTCTGGTGGTCTTGTCAGACACGCACGCATCTCGTCCACCAAAACAGTGGACTACCACTTGGAGTTTCTCGACATCGCAGTGCAGCAGCTGGTAGAGGAGGTACGAGCCGGCAACCATCGACTTCCCGATCCCGGGCGTCCCAACCAACACAGGCCGCTTTGGCGTAAAATCAGTCCCACCGTGAGGGCTGGACCACGCGGTTACATCGCCCTTGACGATCCGCCACACTCGATCCACCTCACGGTTCACAAAAACGTCCTTGGGAAGATCCTGTATCGTATGCCACGTGCAAGGCCATCCTTTCTCCGAGGCAAGCACCATCAACACGGGAGGTGCCGCACCACATTGCTGCACAGCGTCATTCTCTTCGATAGCGTCGTCAGCTTCCCTGTACGACCATGACTGTTCTGGCCTCCCCTCACGCACCCCCATTCCCGTCATCGTTTTCTTTCGCTCCACGCCGTCCGGAAGTTCCACCGCATGGCTCCGCCCCGCATTGTGCACAGACTCGTACACTCCCTCCAGTTTCTCCGGTGCGCTCGCCGTCGTTGGGTTCCTCGCCTCCTCGGCAGCTGCATCCAAGAAATGTTTGGTGGAGTTATGAACAGCTGCTTTTATCTCCACAGCAGCCAATGACCGCCCAGGTGGATTGTCGACACCCTTATCGCATAGCCTGCGTATATCCTCGTCGAAGACCACTTCACCCTTTACAGC
>NW_913263.1:0-1275 GCF_000209065.1 Trypanosoma cruzi | reverse complement strand
AAAAGTCCTCCGAAGAATTCTGTGTCATATTCCACGAGTACGGCCATCCCTTGTCCGAGGTGAGCACCATCAGCCTGGGACGCGGTGCATCGGACTGCTCCACACCGTCATCCTTTTCGAGGGTGTCACCAAATTTCTTGTACGTCCATGACTGTTCTGGTTTCCCCTCCCTCACTTCCAGTCCGGTCCCATCGCCGTCGGGAATTTCCACCACATGGCTCCACCTCGCATTGTACACAGACTCGTAGTATCCCTCCAGTTTCTCCGATGCGCCCGTCGTCGTTGGGTCCCTCAATTCCACGAGGGCTGCATCTAAAAACTCGTTAGTGATGTCATGAACACCTGCCTTTACCTCCGCAGCAGCTTCTGACCATTTCAGTAGAGTGCGCACGCCATTTTTGTAAAGCTTCTTTATATCTTCTTCCATATCCATTTCATCCCTTACAACCCCCTCCATCCTCGCATAAGCATCGGTTATCTGTATTTCGTTCAATACTCCCTTATCACGGATATACTTCGTGGGATCCTTGAAAAACTCCTTCAGCAAAACACTCCGATTGGTGGCCACAACGCCCCTGCCGCCCAATTCCATCGTAAGAAAATCGTTCAGCTTCTTTTCCTTGACGCGGACTCCTCCTTTAAACAGTGCTTCTTCGATCGTAGTGGAAATGGTAAATTTCATTTCTTGCGCTCGTCTTCGCCTTTCTTCTGTCTCACGCCTTAATCTTTCTTCCGCCTCACGTTTTTCTTCTGTCAGTACCTGAGTGAGAACTGCGTTTAGTTTTCCCTTTGCATGAGGAGTGACCGTATTCTTCCTTTTAAAGCCCCTCCATTGTCTGAGAGAGAACACACCCTCGTGATGAAGTTTATTGATAGCCTCCAATAGTATTTTCAGCTCTTGGTACTCTGTTAAATTAAAAATAATTCTAAGAAGCCGCTGGTTTTGTACGTAAGCATCCGGCTCCTGAAGAAACACCTGCATCGTCACGTTGTGGTCTTCACCAACGGCCGCCCTGCCGCCAACATAATTCCGAAGAAAATCATTCAGCTTCATGTCGGTGCTGAGAGTGTCTCCACCCAGCAGAATGTCCTCTACGCTGCTGCTCATAGTCCACTTTGGTTGCTGCGCCTCCACTCCTCTGCGAGTTGCAGCGTCGGAACCATCGCCGGGGATGCCGCTTCGAGGCGCCATCACAACACCCGTGCAGTGAAGCATCCCACTCGCACCGCCCAACTGCGGCCAGCAGATGCCGCCGGCTCCAAAGGACACTCGCG
>NW_913262.1:0-1274 GCF_000209065.1 Trypanosoma cruzi | reverse complement strand
AGGCACGGCGACCGTTCGACCTTCCCCAGGACACAGTTTAATATATGGGGAAGTACACCACAGTGCTGACCCAGGTGTCGTCGCTGGTCGCATTGATGTGAAGGGAGAAACCGCGGAAGGGCAGGAACCCTGGTTGAGAGCGAAGGAGCTTTTTCCATGATTTTTACCGTTATGCTGCCACAATTACGAGACGCGCGACAAGGACGCGTCTGGCCACTCCACAAGATGCACGAACCATCCCGCTGCAGCAACAAGTCAACGTGCCCGTATTGAATCTGGAGTGGATCCAGAGCCGGGTGCAACCGGCTACCCTGGAGAGACTCGTGCAAGCATGGGGACTCGTCGGGCGGTCCCCTTTCCCTCTGCCCTTCTCCGGTAAAGCGCGCGAAACTCCACGAAGCATTCCAACCGCTGACGCGCGATTGTTGAATGCAGCGGGAATAATCGAGACCGTTTCGTCTGTAATACGAGAAGGATGGATAATGCCCTTTTTTGGTGGTAGTGGAGAAAACCGCCGGTTTACGACGACGATGGATCGCGTGGCCACGCGACAAGAAGAGAGACGATCCTTATGAGGCTAATGCTCCTCCTTTACACATTTCCCGTCATTTGCTGCCTGTGATGGCTGAGGCCGCTTCCTGCCTGGAATTGAAGGCATCCTTTTTTCAAGTATCGTTACCGCGGGAGGCATCGGCATCTCTTCCGATGCCGCGTGGATGACGGCACGCTGGTGGAGCTGACACGGCTCCCTATGGGATACAAGGCCATCCCAGAAATCCTCCAGATTATTACTTCAGCAATTGCGGTGGTGACGACGGTGGTTCACCCCCTCTGGGCTGCATCTCCATTGGTGCGTGTCGATGTATGGATTGATGATATACGCATTACGGGGTCGAAAAGCGGTGCGACATTGTGGGAGGCCCAAGTGCTTCGTAATGCGGACGGCCGTCGCGCCACGATGGGGGAGGACCGCGAATCGGGCGTCACGCATTACACCTTTCTGTGGGTGCAGTTTGATCATACTCGCCAGGCGGTATCTCTGAGTGAAAGGTTTGTCCGGTCTGCATGCGCCATGCCGGCGCTCAATTCTTTAACCATCGCGGAAGTGGAGGTTATGGCGTCACGCTTTTGGTATGCGGCTGCTATTTTGTGCACGCGTTTATATGACAACTACGTTTTCAAGGCAGTGCGACGACGATTATCCGCACTTGACCGGGGGATTGTGTTGGAGACATCCCGGCGAACCTTCCGCCGTCAGAGGCTGGTTGGGCGAG
>NW_913261.1:0-1274 GCF_000209065.1 Trypanosoma cruzi | reverse complement strand
TGTGTGTGCGTGTGTTTTGCGCTCTTCGCTGCAGCACCGAATATGGGGACTGTTGCTCTCTCTCTTTTATATCTGTACTCTGTAATGAGTACGTGCTCGACGACGGTGCTGGTGTGCGGGCCATAGGATGCATTCAGGAAAGCGTTAGGGAAAACAATCGATGAAGCCCTTCTGTGACGCGTCACCTCCTGGAGGTTGTGAGTGTGCGTTGCTGGCTGACATCAGGGAGGGCGTGGGGCCACGGCTGTGCAGCTGCGCAGCCACCCATCGGACTCTGCCCCGACAGCGTCATTGATTGTTGGTTTGTTTCTATTTCTAGTGCGGGTGGCTGCAGTGACTCTCTCTCCTGTTCCACGATGACTGTGTGGGAGGGCATGCCTGTCGCTTTTTGTGCTTTTGATGTTGTGTAGAAAGAACCATAAGAGAAAGAACGAAGAATTATGCGGAATGATGTATTACTTTGTGTATGTATATACCGGTGTATTCTTTTGGATCACTCTGGTGGTTCCTTCTCTTTTTCCTTTTTTTACATTTTTGCACGCGTGTTTTAATGTCGCTTTAGTACGCCCACACACGGGTAGCTTGAGTCGCGAGTAGTTTTTTTTTGATGTCATTTCCTGTTAGCTGCTGACGCGGGCGCGTTTGTCAAGCATCTACTCTCCACAGCATGGCGCCTGATATTTTGGAGTCGTCCCAGATGTAACGCAGGCACCACCGCCGTGGCACTCATGGGAAGTAAGATGGAACGCGGAACAGAGAAAGATATTGTGTTGCACATGTGTCTGTTGCATTTGTTCTGTTGAGGAGGTCTTGAATTCAGAGGAAGAGGGATCAACATTGCGCGATGCTTTGGCTTGGGGGAGTTATCACCTTCTTTTTTTGTTGTTGGTATGATCCCTGGTTTCCACCCGTGTCTGCCCCGATTGCCTCCCCTGAGTGGAGCTGCGCCACGGCCATCCTTTTTGTTGTTTGCGGGAGGAAAAACACATTGCGAGCGACGAAACCACACGTCATGCATGCGGCGTCCAGGGAGGTACGTATTTGAGGTGGAGTGCACATATGTGGATGTCATGTGGGACGGAACGGGGGTTGACTGATCAACCGTCACTCCTTTTTGGGAGAGCGTTCTCCTTTTTTTTTCTTTTGCCCTTTTATGTCGGGGCACGGCGGGATTGGACAGCACCGTCCCATGAAAGCCTTTGCGCACGTACACACTCTCATGCCACTGTCGCCCAGAAGTCGGGTGCAAAACCCAAATTTTACCTGCTTTTTGC
>NW_913260.1:0-1274 GCF_000209065.1 Trypanosoma cruzi | reverse complement strand
CACAGCCGCGTCCAGTGCGACACCGCCACCGACAAGCGCCAGCACCGCGCCGTCCACCACCACCGTCCGCCCACCAGTCATCACGGTCACGAGGGCAACGCCAGACACAACCAGCACGGACCGCACGAGCCGCAGGCCCGACAGCACCAGCACCGGTGCGTACGGCGAGGACTGCGAGCCGGGAAGATACACAAGCGGCGTCGGCCTCGCGGCAACCAGCAGGGAGTCCGTCACCGTCAGCACGGACCCCGTGGGGAACGTGCCGGTCAGCACAAGCGCGCCGTTCAGCGCCTCCAAATCGCACACCGACAGCTCCACCGGCCCGCTCTCGTCGCTCCCCGCCGCACCCGCACCGCGCAACCCTCCACCGCCCATCACGTACAGCACGGCACCGTTCTGCAGCGACACGTTCTGCACGACAATCCGCACGCCGTCCCGCGCCATCCACGGCACGTAGAGCACCGGACTCACGCCGTCCAGCACAACGTGGCGCAGCGTCACCTCGCTCGCGCCGGCAGGCACAACGAACACCAACTGCACCGTCACGCCCTCGCGGAAGAACACACTCGACGCGGTGCCCACAGCAGGCGGCAGCACGGGAGCTCCCACAGGCACACACGCCTCGCCGTACCCGCCGCTGCCGCACTCGCACACGCATACACCGTTCTTAATGCTTGCAGACGCCGTCCCGGGCGCGTAGCAGTACGTGTCCCTGTCGCAGGCGTCGCACCCAGCAACGTCGATGCTCCCAGCGTCGCCAAAACCAGCCGCTGCGTACTCCTCCGCCGTCGATAGGACACGTCTACCAGCGTCGTTGCACGCCACCCTCAAATGCGCCCCTGCCGCGAGCGACAGGCTCAGCGACAGCATCCGCAGCATCAGCGCTCGGTTGCGTACAAAGCTCAGCGTGCTCCCAGCAGCGGTCACGGCGCCAGCGGCGTAGAGCATCTCCCTCGAGACGCCGTCGTGCACGTTGCCCTTCGCCAGCAGCATCGACCCGTCGGCCAGGCTCACCGTCGAATAAAACGCCACCGCGTAGTCCTCCGTCGACAAAAATTCGCTCCGCACAAGCGCCACAGCGGAGCCCGACACAATCACAGCCCCACTCACAGACACCGCATGCTTGCACAGCAGGAAGTCGCTGTCAACAAACGCCACCACGGAGCCGCCAGTGGCCGCAACACCGCCCTCCACCGACACGCACTGCCCCAGCGCCGTCTGCACCGATAGCCCGTCCACGTACAGCGCACCACGCAACGACAGCGCCACACCGC
>NW_913259.1:0-1274 GCF_000209065.1 Trypanosoma cruzi | reverse complement strand
TCTGGCTCCTTGGAATGCCACGGCGCATTCCATAAAACAGGGTCTGTTGAGGCACACTGCTCCAATTGTGGAGACGTACAATTTGGATCCACACGGTGATCTCGCAGTTGGCGAGGCACGGCGACCCGTTCGAACTTCCCCAGAATACTGTTCGATATTTGTGGAAGTACACCACAGTGCTGACCCAGGTGTCGTCGCTGGTCGTATTGATGTGAAGGGAGAAAATGCGGAAGGACAGTAACCCTGGTTGAGAGCAGAGGAGCTTTTCCATGATTTTTACCATTATTCTGTCACAATTACGAGACGCGCGACAAGGACGCGTCTGGCCACTCCACAAGATGCACGAACCATCCCGCTGCAGCAACAAGTCAACGTGCCCGTATTGAAGCTGGAGTGGATCATGAGCCGGGTGCAACCGGCTACCTGGAGAGACTCATGCAAGTTTGAGGCCTTGTCGGGCGGTCCCCTTTTTCTCCGTTCTTTTTCACATTAGGCAAAAGCTCACGGAGGACTCGGGTTGATGACGCGCGATTATTGAAGGAAGCAGGAATAATCGAGGACGCTTTGTCTGCAACAACAAGCGGATGGATAACGGCTTTTTGGTTGTGGATGGGAAAACCACCGGCTTGAAACGATGATGGATTGCGTAGCCACGCGACAAGAACAGAGACGACCCTTATGAGGCTAATGTTCATCTTTACACATTTCCCATTATTTGCTGCCTGTGATGGCTGAGGCCGCTTTCTGCCTGGACTTAAAGACAACCTTTTTTCAAGTCTTTACCGCGGGAGGCATCGGCATATCTTCCGATGCCGCGTGGAGGACGGCACGCTGGTGGAGCTGACACGGCTCCCTATGGCATACAAGGCCAGCCCAGAAATCCTCCAGATTATTATTACTTCGGCAATTGCAGGGGTGGCGACGGTGGTTCACCGCCTCTGGGCTGCACCTCCATTGGTGCGTGTCGACGTATGGATCGATGATATACGCATTGCAGGGTTGAAAAGCGATGTGACATTGTGGGAGGCCCAAGTGCTGCGTGATGCGGACGGCTGTCACGCCACGATGGGGGAGGACCGCGAATCGGGCGCTACGCATTACACCTTCCTGTGGGTGCAGTTTGATCACACTCGGCGTGCGGTATCCCTGAGTGACAAGTTTGTCCGGTCTGCATGCGCCATGCCGGCGCTCATTTCTTTAACCATCGCGGAAGTGGAGGTTACGGCGTCACGCTTTTTGTATGCGGCTGCCATTTTGTGCACGCGTTTATATGA
>NW_913258.1:0-1274 GCF_000209065.1 Trypanosoma cruzi | reverse complement strand
AGTAGAGTAGTAGTAATAATAGTTAACTCTTGCACAGACTTGGCATCCACACGGCGCTTTGACTCCCCTTCTGAAAAAAAAAAAGAACACGTTGATTCCTCTTATTTTCCGCTAATGCGAAGCACAATTTACGCACAGCCCACGCGGCAGGGAGAGACGATGGAGTAACACACACAAGTGGAATCACACAAGGACACGCAGCACGCAAAATAAGCATTGCACACAGCATGACACACAAATTGTGCAACCCACACACACATGTACACACCATTATGAATCCCTCCCATTCTGCGGGTGCGCAAAGGGCCAAAAACCTAAATAATCCAATTTATTAAAAACCTCAATGACCAATGAGCCGAAAAGAAAGTTGCGCCGCACACGCGATACGGCGATGCCAAACAAAAGACCGCGAAAAAAAAACGAGAAAAATTAAAGATCCTAAAGCCGCCATCCTTCCGACGCCACTTGGCCACCGGAGAGACCACCGCTCCATGATTTACTAAACCAAAACGAACGGCTAAAAAAGCCCACTTTGGTTCAAACCCCGGAAGCTCCAATAAATTTTTTTTGGGGTGCCCAAAAATTACAAAAAACTCCTCCGAGTCAACAAAAAATTAAAAATACAATACACCAAATAAGCCCCCCAAGGAAACTCGCATGCGCTAAAGCACCGCACTATGACGGTGCACATCGTACAATAATTGTTTCACGCACGGAACGCGCGGCGCAACCCAGCCGGGTTATTCTCGCAACATTTCCGCGCTCGGACGGCGCCGACTGCGACGGGAAAGGTGGGTGCGCGAATATTCCCGAGTGCGCCACGCTCCCCCCAGGGAAACTCGCATGCGCTAAAGCACCGCACTATGACGGTGCACATCGTACAATAATTGTTTCACGCACGGAACGCGCGGCACAACCCCGCCGGGTTATTCTCGCAACATTTCCGCGCTCGGACGGCGCCGACTGCGACGGGAAAGGTGGGTGCGCGAATATTCCCGAGTGCGCCACGCTCCCCCCAGGGAAACTCGCATGCGCTAAAGCACCGCACCATGACGGTGCACATCGCACAATAATTGTTTCACGCACGGAACGCGCGGCGCAACCCCGCCGGGTTATTGTCGCAACATTTCCGCGCTCGGACGGCGCCGGCTGCGACGGGAAAGGTGGGTGCGCGAATATTCCCGAGTGCACCACGCTCCCCCCAGAGAAACTCGCATGCGCTAAAGCACCGCACCATGACGGTGCACATCGCACAATAATTGTTTCACGCACGG
>NW_913257.1:0-1274 GCF_000209065.1 Trypanosoma cruzi | reverse complement strand
CGGGCGGGTCGGCGGTGTACGTTGGCGGCGGCGTGGAACTGCTGTCGAGTGCGGTGGTGCTTGACGACGTGTTGCTGGTGACGTCGGGCGGTGCGACCGCGTCCGCGTTGCATGTGTCATCCTCGACGCGTCTCAGTCTGCGGAGCCACTCGGTTTTCTCCGTGACGAACGTGTCGGTTGTGAGCAGTGGCGGCGGCATTGTGCTTGGCGAGCACCTTGCGCTGTCTGACTCGGTGCTGCGCTTCGTGGGCGTCAAGGGATCTGTTGCGTCGTCGCTGGTGCGCTGCGACGGTGGGACGTTCGGTGGCGGCGGGTGGCTGGAGCTGCACGACGTGTGGGCGGTGGGCGAGGCGTCGTCTGTGGCGTCGCTGTCGGGGGTGACGCTGAGCGGCGGCACCCTGTCGATTGCGCGCTGCGCTGCCACCGGCGCTACGCTTGTCTCCGGGCCGGCGATCACGAGCGGCGCCGTGTCGGTGCAGTGCAACCGTGCCGGCGGCCGGGTGCTGCAGAGCAGCGGCGACTACCGCATGGCCGGCCTGCCCTCCGTGAACGTGGTGCCGTGCGACGGCTGTGCGGCTGCTCTGGCGTGCTTCGATGCGCTGACGGCGTCGTTCACTGACTGCGTGTGCAGCTGCCGTGCCGGCGGTGTGGGCGAGGCGTGCCTGCCGTTCGACGTGCCGCCTGCGAGGGCCGGTGGCGGTGGTGGCGATGCTGCGGAGGGCTGCGTGAGTGGCGTGACGCTGACGGAGTCGGTGACGGTTGGCGGTGGGCGTGCGACGGCGTGCTTCGACTCGGTGGTGTTCAGCGGGCCGATCACTGTGGCGGTGGACCTGCGCTCGATGGACGCGTTCGCTGACGCGCTGAACGTGACGCTGCGCCACTGCGTGCTTGAGGGTGGCGCGCAGCTGCGGATTGGTGGCCTCAGCGAGAGCACGGCGCGCCTGATGCCCCACGCCCTCGTCAACATGACGAACGTGACGTCGCTGGAGGGCACGATCGTGCTGCATGGCGCGATGCCGCTGCACTCGAGTGTGCTGCTGGCGAACTCAACGCTGCGCGCGACGGTTGGCGGGTCGCAGTACGTGCCGACTACTTGTGGCCATGAGGGATCCCGGTACGGCTCCGCGCTAGTCCTGGACGGCGTCCGGCTTCTGTCGACGCGGTTTGTCATGACGCGGTCGACGCTGGTGTGTGGCGGGGGTTTGTGTGCTGCGATCCTCGTGGAGCGCGGCCTTGGTGTGAACCTGTCCAGCGTTTTCTTCATGACAACTGCG
>NW_913256.1:0-1274 GCF_000209065.1 Trypanosoma cruzi | reverse complement strand
AATCGTCGCTGTGATGAACCCGCTTCTAACGAGTTTCACATTTCCCTTGTGTTTGTTGCCCCACACACGCGAGAGTGTCCCGAGGGCCTCCGTCCACGACTCCCCCTTGTCACCGATCTCGTACACCCTGCGAGGGCCACCAGCACACGCAGTCATCATGATGAGTTTTCCCTCCTCCCACTCCACGACGGAGGGGTCACTGCAGCCACCGTCAGACATCCCCTTCGACAGCGTCCAATCCGTAGCTTCCTTCGACTGTATGATCAGTGAGACAGTCTTCACACCCTCTTCTGCGCCCTCCGCCGCCTTCTTCGTGCCTTCCACAGGAAACACAAGAGTCTCGTCCTTCATCTTAACACCCGATCCACCGCTTCCAATCAGCCTTGTCCAGGAATCGAGCTGTGTGCCAAAAAGTCTTTGCGGGGAACTTTCAGTAACTTCCCAGTCAATTTTCTTGCTATTTGTATCCCCACCACTATTGACGCTCCCTTTCACCAGCAAAAGTCCCAATTGAGCCGCGTCAGGCTTGGCATCCTGTCGAGGAGCGGCAACTCTATTGTAGACTCCAACAAGCATGTAAATATCATCCCCCTTCAAAACTGTTGTTGGTCGGCTCACATCTACTTTCTTCTTTTGACCTCCGGAAGCACCTTCCTCCAGTACTTGTGTCCAAACTTTGGGTTTTTCCAGAACTTCCTCCTGTGTCTCAGCAGTTTCTGTCGTGAGAAGTTGGGATGCAACGCCAGTAAAACTCACATCACCATCCTTCTTCTTTTTGCACTGCGCCTCGGCAACGGCAAACACGTCACTCCCCACTTTTAGAAGGCTGGGAGCACCCAACGACTCCACAGTTTCACCTCCACTCTCATTGATGCCCCTCCATTTAAACTTTGGAACAGACGACTGCCCCGCAACTCCCGCAGCACCACTGCCGCAGCACACCAGCACGACGAGGAGGAGCACTCCAGAGTAGAAGAGATGCCGGGACATGTTGGGCCTCCGCGGCTCACTCTCTCCTCCTTCCCTCCTCCTCCCGCTGGATACGGTCACGCGGCGACGGTTGTGTGTGCGGGGTGCCCTCACTGCAGCAACACGTGAGAGCATACAAATATGTGTGTGTGGGCGGTGTGTGTGCTGTTGGTCCTTTCAGTGCCTTACAATCTCACAGTGGCGATTAGCGCTTGTTATTAACTTCTTTCCTTTGTGTGTGGGTAAGAGAGAAGTTAAGAAAAAGGAGTGAAACAGTGAACACCGCCAGCGTCCACTGTGAGTGG
>NW_913255.1:0-1274 GCF_000209065.1 Trypanosoma cruzi | reverse complement strand
GTCGAATTAACAGATGGTCATTTAATTCCGACAGAGTTTGGAAAAATAGTTTTAGAAAAATTGTTAACAAGTTTTCCAAAAACAATTAACGAGGAATACACAGCTAAAATAGAGGCAAAATTAGACTTAATTTCTGAAGGAAAAGAAGATTATAGAGAATTAATGCAAAAATTTTGAGATAGTTTTAATGAAAGATATGATGATGTTAAAGATCAAATAAATATAACCGTATTAGAAGTTAATAAATTAGATGAAAATTGTCCTTTATGTAATTCTCAATTAGTCTATCGTTATACAAAAATTAAAAAACAAAAATTTATTGGATGTTCAGCTTTTTCTAATTGCCATTATATAAGAAATATTGAAACACAAAATAAAGGTTTCTTTAGAAGACGTAAAGCCAAAAAATAAATAAAATACATTAGCACATATGTAAAAAAACCAAAGAGAAAAATTTAAGGGTTGTTTTACTAAAATACTAATGTATTTTATTTTTTTAGTTTTATTTACAAATATTAAATTTACATAGTAAAATTGTTATCATGAAAAAAGAAATAAAGAAAACAAAGAAACATTCGACAAAATGAACTTTATTTTTAGTTCCAGCATTAACTCTTTCTGCTGTTGCAGGAGCAATTTATTATGTTGTTAAAAATAGTAGAACTATCCAAAAAGAATTTTGATCAGTCGAGAAATTTAATGAGGAAGTTAAAAAAATTGAAATTAAAAAACAAATAGTGGGTTCTTTACAAGCAAAAAATCTTCTATCTGATTTTAAAAGTAGAAAAAATTTAGCACAAAAAAGAATTGATGAGTTTAATGAAAAACATAAAGAAATAATTGAAAAAAAACCTGGCAATCTAACTATTGAAGAAAAAAATATTCTTAAAAATAAACCAGAACCTTTTAACCCTGATTTGTTTTTAAAAAATAAAATCGAAACACTTTTAGATTTTGAAAAAATTAAGTTTTTAGATTTTAAATTTTTAGATGTTGAAGAGATTCCTAACGATTCATTTAATTTAAGAATTCATTTTGAAGTATTTTTAAATTATGAATATGCTAAGGGTATTTTTGAATCAAACAAAGTAAAGTCAACACCAAATTCTAAGTATTACTTTAAATCAAGTGAAGTTGTTCAATTTTTATCTAATAATTTAAAAACTTATCAAGGAACTGAGTTTTCTAAGATGTGACCTGAAAACAAAAAAGAAGCTGAAGAAATAGTTAGAAAATATGATGTGAAAAGCAAAGAATTAGAAAATCAAGTTTTA
>NW_913254.1:0-1274 GCF_000209065.1 Trypanosoma cruzi | reverse complement strand
CTTTGATGCATCTTTGGAGGGTCTTTCCATCCTCGTCGTTGGATGTACTGAACAACTCTGCCGTGGTGATCCGAGGCAACGTTGTGTCAAGGCCGGTGCATTACTTCATGTTATTTTTTCGGGCTTTGCGTGTTGAGTCTCTGTCAGCGGTTGTTTTTCAGGGCAATGAAATGCAGAGAAGTGTGGCTGTTTTCTTCACCAACTACTATACCTACGTCTACTACAACTCCTGGCTGCAGTTGAGCGGCAACCTCTGCCGTGAATCCCCATCGGATACCTTTGCTGTTTTGAGCTTCACAGTGAATCTCCGCGACTCCACGGTGTCTGTGTCCGGCAACCAACTCATGTCCAGCGCGGTCAAGCCGACAGTGCTATGGATATACTCAGGGTCTCGCGATATCACGAACGGAGCGATAATGGCTGCGTGCAACACAGTGAATGGCAAGGAGGGGGCGAGATACAGCATCCCGTCCGTGTACAACGCCACGTTGCTGACCTGCAGCGGCCCATGCACTATTGCGACGTCGTGCTTCCCCGCGTACACGACGACGGTTTCGAGTGATGGCTGCGCCTGCACGTGCGCTGAGGGCGGCTACGGCGATGCGTGCCTGCCCGTTGCTGTTCCCGAGCCACCGAGCACCGACGGCGCCGACTCGTGCGTGCGCGACGTGAGTGTGGGTGTGGAGGTGAACGCCGGTTTCGGGACGTCGGTGGTGTGCTACGTGTGTGTGACCTTTGCGGCGGACGTCGTGGTGGACGTGGGCTTGATGTCGGGGAGCGTGCGCAACGTGACGCTGGTGAACTGCACGCTTGTGGGCGGAGCGAGCCTGTACGTTGTCGGGTGGCTGTCCGACCCGCCTGCTGGCCAGCGTGCCGATGTGCTGATCAGCGGTCTTGAGTCGCGCTCCGGCGGCGTGGTGGTGGCGAACCTATTTCCGCCGGGCTCGCGCGTCACTGTGGTGGACTCGGTGCTGATTGCAGAGAAGCGCGTTGCGTACCGCGGCGCCTACGACCTTGGCGATGCGTCCGCGTGCCTTGTGATGCACAACGTGAATCTGACGGGGAGCGTGCTGACCATTGCGCGCACGCAGGTGGCGGCGGTGTTCGACGACGCTGTTGGCGTGTTGGTTGTTGGCGGCATGGCGCTGTCGTCGCGCGGTGCGCTGTACGTGGACGGGCTGTCGGTGCAGACGGCGCTGGGGCTGTGCGTGTCGGTGGAGGGCGGTGTCGCGGCCAGCGGCGGCTCCGTGGTGGCGTTGTGACAGCGACTTCTG
>NW_913253.1:0-1274 GCF_000209065.1 Trypanosoma cruzi | reverse complement strand
TCCGCTGCTTGGAGGAATTTCGCGAGCTCTTGCCCACAAGGGTGCTGCACTCGGCTGATCGTTTTCGAGCGGTCGCTGCATCACACGTTGTGGTCCGAATTTTTGTTTCCGATTGTGAATGGTGGGAGTCAGAGGCACTCTCTGTCAATATCTGTTTGCGTGTTCACACACTGGACACCAAACAACCCCGAATTATCCGCTGCTTGGAGGAATTTCGCGAGCTCTTGCCCACAAGGGTGCTGCACTCGGCTGATCGTTTTCGAGCGGTCGCTGCATCACACGTTGGGGTCCAAATTTTTGTTTCCGATTGGGAATGGTGGGAGTCAGAGGCACTCTCTGTCAATATCTGTTTGCGTGTTCGTACACTGGACACCAAACAACCCCGAATTATCCGCTGCTTGGAGGAATTTCGCGAGCTCTTGCCCACAAGGGTGCTGCACTCGGCTGATCGTTTTCGAGCGGCCGCTGCATCACACGTTGTGGTCCAAATTTTTGTTTCCGATTGGGAATGGTGGGAGTCAGAGACACTCTCTGTCAATATCTGTTTGCGTGTTCACACACTGGACACCAAACAACCCTGAACTATCCGCTGCTTGGAGGAATTTCGCGAGCTCTTGCCCACAAGGGTGCTGCACTCGGCTGATCGTTTTCGAGCGGTCGCTGCATCACACGTTGGGGTCCAAATTTTTGTTTCCGATTGTGAATGGTGGGAGTCAGAGGCACTCTCTGTCAATATCTGTTTGCGTGTTCGTACACTGGACACCAAACAACCCTGAATTATCCGCTGCTTGGAGGAATTTCGCGAGCTCTTGCCCACACGGGTGCTGCACTCGGCTGATCGTTTTCGAGCGGTCGCTGCATCACACGTTGGGGTCCAAATTTTTGTTTCCGATTGGGAATGGTGGGAGTCAGAGGCACTCTCTGTCAATATCTGTTTGCGTGTTCGTACACTGGACACCAAACAACCCTGAACTATCCGCTGCTTGGAGGAATTTCGCGAGCTCTTGCCCACAAGGGTGCTGCACTCGGCTGATCGTTTTCGAGCGGCCGCTGCATCACACGTTGTGGTCCAAATTTTTGTTTCCGATTGGGAATGGTGGGAGTCAGAGACACTCTCTGTCAATATCTGTTTGCGTGTTCACACACTGGACACCAAACAACCCTGAACTATCCGCTGCTTGGAGGAATTTCGCGAGCTCTTGCCCACACGGGTGCTGCACTCGGCTGATCGTTTTCGAGCGGCTGCTGCATCACACGTTGTGGTCCAAGTTTTT
>NW_913252.1:0-1274 GCF_000209065.1 Trypanosoma cruzi | reverse complement strand
GCGACGAGAGCGGGCCGGTGGAACTGTCGGTGTGCGATGTGGAGGCCCTGAACGGTGCGCTTGTGCTGACCGGCACGTTTCCCGCGGGGTCCGTGCTGACGGTGACGGACTCCCTGCTGGTGGCCGCGAGGTCGACGCCGCTTGTGTATCTTCCCGGCTCGCAGTCCTCGCCGTACGCACCGGTGCTGGTGCTGTCGGGCCTGCGGCTTGTGCGGTCCGTGATGGTTGTGTCTGGCGTTGCCCTCGTGACTGTGATGACTGGTGGGCGGACGGTGGTGGTGGACGGCGCGGAGCTGGAGCTTGTCGGTGGCGGTGTCGCGGTGGACGCGGCTGTGTTCGGTGGCGAATATGCGTTGTACGCGAGTGCGCGCGTGGTTGCGTCTGAGGGCGCTGTGCTGCGCGTGTCTGGGAGCCAGGTGTACGCCGCGCATGGGTTGGTGTTTGACAGCGGAGTGGAGGCCAACGCGTCCGCCGTCGTGGTGAACGACAACGCCGGTGCGCTGACCGATGGCGCGCTGCTGGAGCTGCGGGGGTCGGCGTCGTTTGCGTCCGGGTCGTGGTTGTCGGTGCGCGGCAACAGCATCAGCGGCAGGCTCCTTTCGCTGCCGTCGTACCCGCGCAGTGCGGAACTTGTGCGGAGCACGCTGACGCTCCACGGGAACGCCGGCAGTGGGTCCTTCGTGATGGACGGCACCGTTGCGCTCGGGGGTGCCGGCCGGAAGTTCGTTGTGGGGTGCCTGACGCTCAACGGGCAGGCGCTGCGGCCGATGGACTACAGGTCCGCCGGCATCATCGGGGAATTCCGCCCCGTGGCGTGTGGCGTGTGCGACGCCGACGTGCACTGCTTTGCAGCTGCGACGAGGGCGATGTCGGTGTCGTGCGGCTGCCGCTGTGCTGAGGGCGGGTACGGGCGCGACTGCCTGCCGGTGTACCTGCCGCACGTGGACGGATGCAACCGCACACCCGGCATGCCGCTGCTGAGCCACACGGCGACGCTGACGGAGACGCGCAGCCTGACGCCGACATGGACGCCAACACCGCGCCTGAGTACAGCGCACTACAGTTCGACGCAGTACGGGCCGACGGAGACCCTGCAAGTGACGGAGACGGTGGCGCTGCCGCCTACGCGGACCCCGACGGCGTCGGTGAGCAGCACGCTGTGGTGGAGCGAGGTGGCGTGCCCGACGCTTGCTGTGACGACGACGGCGGCTGGTGGGAGTCTGACGCAGAACGACATTCGCGGGCGGTGGGAGCGCCGTCCCGACATGGCTGGG
>NW_913249.1:0-1273 GCF_000209065.1 Trypanosoma cruzi | reverse complement strand
CGCATGACTCCGCCTCGCATTGTGCACAGACTCGTAGCATCCTTCCAGTTTCTCCGGTGCGCTCGTCGTCGTTGGGTTCCTCGCCTCCTCGGCAGCTGCATCCAAGAAATGTTTATTGGGGTTATGAACAGTTGCTGTTACCTCCGCAGCAGCTAATGACCGCCCCGGTAGATTGTTGACACCCTTATCGCATAGCCTGCGTATATCCTCGTCGAAGATCACTTCACCCTTTAAAGCTCGCCTCATACTCAAATAATGACCTGATGCCTGCATTTCGTTCAACGCTCCTTTATCACGGATATACTTCGTGGGGTCCCTAAAAACTCCTCCAGCAAGACATCCCGATTGGTGTCCACAATGCCCCTGCCGTCCAGTTCCCTCGTAAGAAAGTCGCTCAGCCTCATTTTATTGACGCGAGCTCTTCCTTTAAACGGTACGTCTTCGATATTAGTGCAAATGGTAAATTTCATTCCTTGCGTTCGTCTTAGCCTTTCCGCTGCCTCCCGCCTCGCTTCTGTCAGTACCTGCGTGAGTACCCCGTTTGGTTTTCCCCTTGCAAGAGGAGTGATCGTATCCTTTTCCTTCATAGTCCCCACGTTGCCCGAGAGAGAGTGCACACCTTCGTGAAGAGGCCTAGTAATGGCCTCCAGCGCCTGGCACGCAGTTAAGTTAAGAATTTCTTCAAGAAGCCGCTGGTCTTGTACGTAAGCATCCGGCTCCTGAACAAACGCCTCCATCGTCACATTGTAGTCTTTCATCAACGGCCGCCCTGCCGCCAACATAATTCCAAAGGAAATCATTCAGCCTCATGTTGGTGCTGCTCATGGTCCACTGTGGCTACACTTTACTCCCCACCACATGTCGAGCTGCAGTGTCGGAACCATCGTCGGAGATGCCACGGCGAGGTGCCATCACAACACCCGTGCGGTGAAGCATCCCACTCGCACCGCCCAACTGCGGCCAGCAGGCGCCGCTGGCTCCAAAGGACACTCGCGGCTGTTTCTTCCCGCAGTCCCAATGGCGTTGAGCGTGGCACTCGCACGGCGGGGCGGTCAGTGCGCCATGCAGCCACACTGCAACGCCTGTCGGTGAAACAGTCAAGGCCCACCGCCCCCGCAGCAACACAACGTGCAATCGGAAGAAACAACGTCACATTATCGCCCTGTATATTTTATGATTCACGTTGTCTGTCAGTTTGCCCCATCACCGACACAAAAAATAAGTGCACACCTTCACAGAGGGTGAAGTAAAAAGAAAGGAAGAAAACACAATC
>NW_913248.1:0-1273 GCF_000209065.1 Trypanosoma cruzi | reverse complement strand
AAGCCGGAAACAGACGTAGCATGTGTGTTATTATGCACTCATCGTGAAGGAATGAACTTGTAATCCGCAAACATGACGCCGTGTGGGTCATATTCCTTCACAATGTTGCGCTCCTCACCCCGTTGCACTTTGTCCCCGTCGTCAATCTCGGGAAAGTACTTTGTGTCAAGCAAATTGGTCAGCGCCGGTACAAAGGCGGCTTTCGTCTCACGCAAACGTTCCCAGTCGATGCCATAAAAAAAGGCGTGTTTCTTGATGCCGCTAAAGTCAAGGCGATCTTTGGGGTCGCACATCAGGCGCTGCATAAAATCCACCGCGTCTTCAGGCACGTCACAGTTGTCAGGGTAAAGGAGATACTCTCGCCAGTGTGTGATCTTGTAGCAGGTGGAGTTCGGGTTTGGTGAAAAGAAGGGCGGGATACCGTACAACATCTCGTACATAATGACACCAACAGACCACCAGTCGCACGCTATACCATAGCGCTGACGCAGCAAGATCTCCGGCGCAATGTAGCCGGGACTACCCACAATAGACTCAAACATGCGTCGATCGCGGAAATGCACTACACCATGTCTCTCGGCTGGTGACGCGGTGTCTGGCTTCCCTGCCATTTCACTGAGTGTTGTGCTTTCCGGCAAGGCACTTTCTTCGAGATCTAGAAGCTCCTCACCCGCCTTCGCAAACCGCTTGGATAGACCAAAATCCGTAAGTTTGATGTGTCCACTGGCGCTCAACAATATGTTGTCTGGTTTAATGTCACGGTGTACAAAACACATTTCGTGAACACTTGCGACAGCAGCGGAAAGTTCCGCAATGTAGAACCGCGTGCTCTCCAAGTCAAACTTTTGTTTTAAACAAAGCCATGAGATCATGTCGCCTCCCGGCATGTATTCCATCACCATGTAGAGATAAGTCTCATCCTGGAAGCTAAGGTGCAAACGCACCACCCATTCATTCTTCGCAGCTGCCTCCGCCATGACGTCCTTCTCTGACCTCACATGAACCGTCTGCTTTTTGCGAACCATATCTGTCTTCCGCATCCGCTTAAGGGCATACAGCTGCTTTTCTTCATCATCCTTACGGTGGCAAACGTACACCTCACCAAAGGCGCCCCTGCCAATGAGTTTCAAGAGAACAAAATCCTCCGCACACGGCTCCCGTTGTCGCGGGCCAACCGGGCGTGCACTACCACCACTACGCGTCTCCCGCAACATACCACGGTAGTGATTCTCAAGAAAAGCCTTGCTGGCCGACGCCTTCTGATGGGAAACTT
>NW_913246.1:0-1273 GCF_000209065.1 Trypanosoma cruzi | reverse complement strand
CACGCGTCAGCACACACCGAGCAACATGTCAAAAAAAAAAAATGCAGGTTTTTTCCCCCTCGCGAGGGCCTCGGCAGCCACAATCCTGTGCGTGCGTGCATTCTCAGCGTTTTAAGCACGGCATGTGTGTGCATGTGTGTGTGTGTTTGTCAGCGCCTATACTTGCGGAGCAGCTGTGCGCCACAAGAGAGTCTGAAGAAAGCAACGGTAGAGAGAGGCAGATAGCACACACGCAAATTACTCATATCATCACACACACACACACACACGCAGCCGCGGAATGGGTGCACTCAACCACAAAATCAAAAAGGAAAACAAAACAAAAAGCCGAAGCGTGGGACGACCAGCGCACACACACTCTCATTACTCCCGTAAAGCAAAACACACACACAGAGGGAGAGAGAGAGGTCGCCCACTCAATGCAATAAAAACAAAACAGAAACAGTTACGGTGCTCCGTCCATGCAGCCAGGCAGGACGGCAGCGGTGCGTGTCGTGCAAAAGAGAGCACCAACGGGCCTGCATGGGTGTGCATGCATATATACAATGGGCACATTATTGTGTGTGCTTCGTGGGGTGAGGTGAGGGCGAGAGTCCATGCAAGGGGACACACACACACACAGAGAGAAGGAAGAGTGTGTGTGCGGGCGGTGCATGGCTCTCTCACACTCACTCTCACGCGGCCACCACCGCAGCCGCAGCCGCACAAACCACGAAACAGATGGAATCAGTGCGATTGCAGAACTCGCACACCGTCCTGCAAACCAGAAGTTTAAAAAGCAATATGAAACAAGAATTCAAAAAAAAATGGAAAAAACTTAGGCTTCTGCGGGAATCGAACCCGCGTCCCCGGATGACATTGTGAGCGTGTTTGCCACTGAGCTATAAAAATGCGGTCGCGCGACCCCTTTTCACGTAAAGTATTAATTTCGATCTTCGAACAATCGAGCACATTTGCGTTGTCCCCTGGAAAACGAAAACGACATGTTTAGGGTGCGCCGCCGCAGCGTGGTTACTACGATAAGTTCGTCATATATCTCTCGTACGGGGCCGCAGCCGCAGCGTGGTTACTACGATTCGTCGTGTTGTATCCAACGTCCGGGGCAGCCGCTGCAACTTGGATAATTCGACACGTCGTGTTGTATCCAACGTCCGGGGCCACCGCCCTACCATTTTTTATTTCTTGCAGCGGCCAACCCCGGCAGTAAGGACAAAAAAAAGAATCGCGTTTTCTTTAATGTTTTTCCTGTTTGGGGGCGGGGATCTTTGTTTTC
>NW_913245.1:0-1273 GCF_000209065.1 Trypanosoma cruzi | reverse complement strand
GCGCGGAGGCGTTCGGCAGGAGGACAGAAGGCAGGAAGGATGTTTTCACCGTTGATGATTGCGTGCGTCGGGGGATGGACGGTGTGCGTGCCTTTGTGGATGGCCGTAGCCGTTGGAGGCGTCAACGGTTTGCCGTGGCTGCTGCTGTTGATGGTGAGGTTGATGACAAAAGTGGCGAAGGCAGCGGTGACACATTGAAGGGATTATCTTCTTCAGACCAGATGTCACAGGCGGGACAAAATCCAGAAGAAAGACGGGAACATGCAGGTTCACTGGAAGTGACGAATACGTTGGAAGGAAGCGAGGATTCACAAATAACAGGAGAACAGAATGTCAGTTCAGATGTCGATCGTCCCAAACAAACTGGGAGTCAAGAGCCAACCGTCGGCCAACCGGAGGATGAGGAAGGCACGAGAAATCTCCAACTGCCACCACCACCACCTCCTCCAGCAGAACCACTACCACCAACACCACGACAACCACCACCAGGAACAAACACATTACAGTCAGAAAAAACAAATCCACAAATTACAGCGGAAAAACATTCAAAGCCACAAGACGGAGGTCACCCACACGAAACGAAGATGCTACAAACGAAAGGTTCAACAAAGCACGAGGAAGGAGCATCCTCCTTGCAGTCACCGGAGAGCGTATCGCATTTGATTCGAGAGAAAACAACACCATTATCTACCTCCACAGACAGCAGCGGCGTTGCCGGAAGCACGGTGGAGAACAGTGGTGCTAACAATCCCAAACCTCCTGCCGCCTCAGTGACACAACATGATCCCAAGGGAGATATTGGCTCCGCTGCTCTGCCAGCCAGCAACACCGAATCGCAATCAGAGGAAATACCCAACGCAGGTATAATTGCCACGACGTATGACGACGGCGACGACAGCAGCCCTGCAGCTCCTATTGCTGAAAGGACTACCGCTGGCACAAGAAGCACTCAAGCCTCTGGTGATGCGAGTGACGTTGAACGGGCTAATAACGACGACGTCAATGATGACGTGGCACACAACGATAAGACCGCAGAATTTGAAGCCGCCTCAGGAGGCAAGGACACTGAGGCAGATAATAATGAGAGGTACACAACAGTACCAGAGAACGCCGTCAATAAAACAATCAATACAGAGATCACAGCAGACAGTGACGGCAGCACCGCTGTCTCCCACACCACCTCCCCTCTTGTGCTTCTTCTTCTTGTTGTTGCGTGTGCGGCTGCTGCTGCGGTGGTGGCCGCGTGAGAGTGAGTGAGAGAGAGCCGTGCACC
>NW_913244.1:0-1273 GCF_000209065.1 Trypanosoma cruzi | reverse complement strand
TTCCGGGTTGTTTGGTGTCCAGTGTGTGAACACGCAAACATACATTGAAAGAGAGTGCCTCTGACTCCCGCCATTCATAATTCGAAACAAAAATTTAGACCACAACGTGTGGTGCAGCAGCCACTCGAAAACGATCCGCCGAGTGCAGCACCCTTGTGGGCAGGAGCTCGCGAAATTCCTCCAAGCAGCGGATAGTTCCGGGTTGTTTGGTGTCCAGTGTGTGAACACGCAAACATACATTGAAAGAGAGTGCCTCTGACTCCCGCCATTCATAATTCAAAACAAAAACATAGACCACAACGTGTGGTGCAGCAGCCGCTCGAAAACGATCCGCCGACTGCAGCACCATTGTGGGCAAGAGCTCGCGAAATTCCTCCAAGCAGCGGATAGTTCCGGGTTGTTTGGTGTCCAGTGTGTGAACACGCAAACATACATTGAAAGAGAGTGCCTCTGACTCCCGCCATTCATAATTCGAAACAAAAATTTAGACCACAACGTGTGGTGCAGCAGCCACTCGAAAACGATCCGCCGAGTGCAGCACCCTTGTGGGCAGGAGCTCGCGAAATTCCTCCAAGCAGCGGATAGTTCCGGGTTGTTTGGTGTCCAGTGTGTGAACACGCAAACATACATTGAAAGAGAGTGCCTCTGACTCCCGCCATTCATAATTCGAAACAAAAACATAGACCACAACGTGTGGTGCAGCAGCCGCTCGAAAACGATCCGCCGACTGCAGCACCATTGTGGGCAAGAGCTCGCGAAATTCCTCCAAGCAGCGGATATTTCCGGGTTGTTTGGTGTCCAGTGTGTGAACACGCAAACATACATTGAAAAGAGAGTGCCTCTGACTCCCGCCATTCATAATTCAAAACAAAAACATAGACCACAACGTGTGGTGCAGCAGCCGCTCGAAAACGATCCGCCGAGTGCAGCACCATTGTGGGCAAGAGCTCGCGAAATTCCTCCAAGCAGCGGATAGTTCCGGGTTGTTTGGTGTCCAGTGTGTGAACACGCAAACATACATTGAAAGAGAGTGCCTCTGACTCCCGCCATTCATAATTCAAAACAAAAATTTAGAGCACAGCGTGTGGTGCAGCAGCCGCTCGAAAACGATCCGCCGAGTGCAGCACCATTGTGGGCAAGAGCTCGCGAAATTCCTCCAAGCAGCGGATAGTTCAGGGTTGTTTGGTGTCCAGTGTGTGAACACGCAAACATACATTGAAAGAGAGTGCCTCTGACTCCCGCCATTAATAATTCAAAACAAAAACATAGACCA
>NW_913243.1:0-1273 GCF_000209065.1 Trypanosoma cruzi | reverse complement strand
CAAATAAGAATGGACTTCACCGTGTGGTGTGAGGCACGATGTTGTGTTGACTGTCACTACACGAGCTGCATGTATAAACACAATGGTGACTACGGTGCAAGAAGTAAACATGGTAAAACACATGGATGGGGATTGTGCTTTCAACGTTTATCAATGGCTTACAAGTGTGGGGCTGAAGCTGCATGAGAACAGCGTACTCTCCGGCCACAAGCTTCATAACCGGTCTTTTACTTTTCGTTTACGATAACATCGTGACATCTTTTCTCTACATTCTTCTCACCCAGAAATATTTATATGCATGACGCAAAAAAGCAAAGAGAAGAGCAGAAGCACCTCACAAACGCCACTAAAATCAATGCCAACAGAAGAAATCTACGTTTCACATCCACACCCCTTAGCAAAGATCACTTTGGGACGCCTGGAGAATGACAGCGGCCCGACAGCAATCAAGGATCATGATGCCGTATGTACGCCTCCTCACTCCCTTGGTACATCACAAAATAAAGTGTGGAGTGAGAGGAGGAGGAGAGGCACAAAAACACTCCGCTCCGACCGCACCACCGTCTTTCATGTTTCTTTGTTACATGCTTACACCTCCCTGCTGTGTCTGTGACGAGCGTCACCGAGGGCGGCTCTGGCTGCGTCCCCTTCTCCTGCTCCCTCGGTACTCCCCGCTTCTCCTTCACACTTACTGCACTCTCTCCTCTCCCGCCTTCTCTTGCGCAGGTGACGCAGAAAAGAAGAACACGTCCAAGGCTGGAAGAAACGAGTAACAGAGACATGCGTCGATTCGTGTCCACCGTGCTGCTTTTTCTCCTTTGGCTCGCCGGTGGTCCCTGCGCCCTCGCGGAGCACCGCTGCATCTTTGACAGGGTCGCCTTGAATTGGTCCCAGCTGCAGACCGCCGTGGTGCAGGAGCTCCCACGGGGAAGAGCAGGCGCATGGCAGGCGTACACCGTGTCCACCCCTGACTGGGCGCCGATCCGGATTAAAGTGTTTGCGGAGGACCTGAAGGACACGACGAAGTACTGCACGGTGCGGGGAGACGTACGATCGGATTTCACTGGGGGCAGGGTTTTGTGCCGGCGGCAGGATGTTCTCACGAAAGAGAAGATGAGAATTATGGTCAACAGACTGCTGCCCGAGGCCGTCAAGCTGCACACGGAGCGGCTTTTTGTGCAGCCCGTCAGTGGCATCTTGAGGTTGCCAAGGTTCAAGCTGGGAGTCTGCGGCGAGTTTACTGTCCCCATCACGCACCACTTTGTCGGGGAGT
>NW_913242.1:0-1272 GCF_000209065.1 Trypanosoma cruzi | reverse complement strand
TGGACGGTCCTCTTGTTATGTTGTTTGGGTCTTTCTGCTGGATAACAAGCTTGCAAATGGTTACGAAGGATGTGTGGCTGCAGGGCTTGAGCGCCGGTTTGTTTTTTTCTGAGGGGCGGTGTTGAGGAATTACAGGCGCTTGCAGATGTCATTTTCAATGTGAGGGCAGGTGTTTTAGCCACCCGAGGCGCGGCTGTTGGGAAGACGAGTTTCACTCTTGCAGTGGAGGCAGGCATCAAAGAGGCGAATGTGCGGGCCCACCACACTACTTTCTGTACTGTTTTGCCGCGACGACTGGATCTGATCGCCAGCCACATTGAGCCGTTGCCATGTGGCTGCAACGTTGTCTCGAGGCGGTCGAGAGGCCGCAGGGCACGGCAGTTGCATTCATCCGTGGAAGTGCCACGGGGGAAGAAATGCGGGCCTTTCGGCATCTGTCATCTCGCTGCCTTTTGACGCCATATTTGTTGAGTCCGTGGGTACTGTCTTACGTTCCTGTCCTTTACTGGATGATTGTAGCTGCTGAGATGTGGAGGGTATTTGCTGCACCCTCTTTCGGTATATTTGTCGCACGCCGTGTTCGAGATGGTTTTTGATTGCTGCATTGCATGGGGTGCTGCAAGGCGGTACTTTATGCCACGCGATTGTGTGGTGGGTGCCATGCGGTGGAAATATTTGACGTCGTTGAGGTGCCCTTGGAGGGTGGGGGTGGCGATCCTCCGGCGCGGGTGATTATTGACAGGTTCACACGCCCCTTTGAACCTGCTGTCTCTTTGTTGTACGGACATGAATTGACCGCGGACATTGCAGAATATATTCAGGTTGCTGCAGTGCTCCATACATTCAATGTGTTGTCCTCCGCGCCGTTAAACTCGGCAACTGTCCGACCGGTCTCTTTGAAGGATTTGGGAGGAGGATCCGTTCAATTTGTTTCGCGGCTGGAGTCACTTCCTCCATTTCTGTCAGTTAGACACGCCCACAGCGTCAATTTGCTTTTTTCCCTTTAATGGGAGGAAAGGGTGATGACGAACCTCGAGAGACGGTGGCTTTTTTTGTTTCATCGCCGGAGATCGGTCAGCGGCGGTCGATGCATCAGTCCTTCCTGAGGGTTGGCGACACAAACTCCGTGGCTGAGAAGATTTGGACGTAATTTCACAGGGGCAAAATCCGCGCTTTATTTCCGTGCTTATGCCGATGGAATGCTATGATTTGTCCCCTCTTGTGATGCCTCGTGTGTGCCATGACACTACATTGAGGAGAGCAGGAAGTGCT
>NW_913241.1:0-1272 GCF_000209065.1 Trypanosoma cruzi | reverse complement strand
CTTCTCCAAAACATCGTGTCAAGAAGCCGCAGGACCTCAGGAAGGGAGGAAGGCAGCGGCGGCAGCCACAGCGGGGGAGGCAATAAAACGGCTGGCAGACACCCTCACGTCGACGCGCACACCGCATCCGAGTGGGCCGGGGGCGCAGACCGAACCGCCCGGAAACACACGCATCAAATCCGCAAAACAAAGTCGCAGTGAATCGACAGGAACTCCCCGCCCAAAACAAATTTATAAAGTAGCGTTTTTCAGGGGGGATTCCGCCTTTCCGACGACGGCACGGACGCCTTGCAGGAATTTCTTGCAAATCTCCCTTCGCAGGTCCGCATGAAAACGCAGCGGAATAAAAAGTAAGCGCAACGACGCAAAAAAAAAATAATCCTCCTAACCGACCAGGTGGCAGGCCGCCCTCGCGCAAGTGGACAAAACACAACTTCACTCCGGTCCTGTCGTGGTGGTCGTCTCGCAACATTTTTTTCCTTCTCGTCGCAGTGCACATCCCCTCCCACAAACCATTTGTTCGGGCCATGTTCCTGCGGCCAAACATCGCGCTGCTGGATCCCGCGGCACAGTCCTCGGCACAGAAGTGAGGGGAGGAAGAGGGACCGCGGAAGGTGCGAGCAAATCCGAATTCGGTGGCGGTCGCTGCAGTGAAGATTGACGTCCCACGCGGTGTCCCTTTTCTGGGTCCGGCCCCCACCGCGCCATGCTCTCAGCGTGCGGTGCGCCGGCCGCTCCAAACATCCACACGTGCTTGCGTCTCACAGTCGCTCCTACCCCGTTCGTTGGCTGCATCAGGGATGCCGCCATCCAGAGACGGGCATAAGGACGTTGCATCCAACAAAACCCTCAGAGGCACCCGCTGGGCCAACGACGACCATCACTGCGGGATGTGTGGCCCCTCCGCCGCTCACCTCAAATCGCACTTCCACGCCTCCTCGAGCAGCAGCAGCAGCATAAATACACCGGTCCACTAGAGGCCGTCACCAGCCATTGCAGGAAGACCACTGTGCCCCGGTGCTATGAAACCCATATTGCATTGACGGGCCACTTCGGAAAATCCTGTCGCATCCTCCCCCATTATGCAGAAACACATCCGTCGCGCATTTGCCCACCGCAGCCAAATGAATCCGGTCCAAACACCCTCCAAATCAAATTCCCCTTCCTCAAGCCATTCCTTCATTCCATGCGCCCTGACCCTCATCCGCACGTGCCCACTCACACAAGCCGCAAAAGAATGGTGGTGGCCGCCAAACGCTCCGGAAACACATG
>NW_913240.1:0-1272 GCF_000209065.1 Trypanosoma cruzi | reverse complement strand
CGACCAATAGCCATCAACAGCCACCTTCGTCCATGGAGCCCCTGACTCGCCATAACCCCCGACAAGAGCATATGTTTCTCCATCAGCCATAATAGTCGTTGGGCTCAATAGGCGGTCAACTTTAATGTCGTAATAATCAAACATCATGCCAGTTCCATTCGTCCACGTCCCTCCATTGACTTCCATCGACTTTGCAGCAATGCCAACACGCAATTTGCCATCCTTGTTGTTTTTGAAATGCGCTTCAGCAATGGCCACAACAACACCACTCACTCCAAAAAGAAAAGCTACACGTAACAAATCACAATTGACCACCCTCGTGGCATCCATTGAATCAGAAATTGATTCCTCTCCAGTGAAAGATAATTACACAATTTAAATTGCTCTCCACAACAGCATCACAGGGGCCGCAGCCCATCCGCAGAAAGCAGAGCGGAAGCACCGCGGAAGTAAACACACGCCGCGACATGTTGGGCCTCTGCGGCTCACTCTCTCCTCCTTCCCCCTCCCTCCGCTGGATCCGGTCACGCGGCGACGGTTGTGTGTGCGGGGTGCCATGACAGCAGCAACACGGGAGAGCATACAAATATGTGTGTGTGTGCGGTGTGTGTGCTGTGGTTGGAAATTTCAGAGCCTTCGAATCTCACAGTAGCGATTCGCGTTCGTTTGCTTGCTTTCCTAGCGTGTGTGCATGTGCAAGAAATAGAAAGACAGCAACAGCGGCAATACACAAGAAAGGTCAGTGAGGAGCAGAGCAGAGCAGAGCACCCACGCAGAGAGCGGGACAAAAGACAATCCGGAAGGGGCAGCACGGAGGACCATCGCCCAAACCAGCCCTCTGACACACACAGACACCATCGCAGCGCTGTCTGTCCGCGGGTGAGAGGATTCGGCCCTCCACACAACAAACGCACACACCGCCAGCAATCAACCACCAATGGAAGGGGAAGAGAAGGGACACACCGCCACCGCCTCCAGTTCATTCCCACGGCCAACGGCATACGGCCACAGCCCCGCTGCCAACAAACACAACGCACACGGAGCAAGCAATCACCCAAAGAGCCGCACGCAGAAGCAATTCCTCATCCATCCACGACGCGGCGCCCCACTCCATGCGGTCACAACGCGGCGCCCCCACACCATCAGGAAGAGACACTCGCCCTGCGCGCTGCCTCTCTCCTCCCTTCGCCTCATGCCCACGGGAAAAAGCAGCACCCACACGCTGCTGCCACACGCACCGCAAAAGAAACATCCGAATCCACTGTGATTGCA
>NW_913239.1:0-1272 GCF_000209065.1 Trypanosoma cruzi | reverse complement strand
TCCTTTTTTCAAGTCTCTTTACCGCGGGAGACTCGGCATCTCCTTCGATGCCGCGTGGAGGACGGCACGCTGGTGGAGCTGACACGGCTTCCTATGGGATACAAGGCCGGCCCAGAAATTCTCCAGATTATTACTTCGGCAATTGCGGGGCTGACGACGGTGGTTCGCCCCCTCTGGGCTGCACCTCCATCGGTGCGTGTCGACGTTTGGATTGACAATATACGCATTGCAGGGTCGAAAAGCGATGCAACATTGTGGAAAGCCCAAGTGCTTCGTAATGCGGACAGTTGTCACGCATCCTTGGGGGAGGAACGCGAATCGGGCGCTACGCAGTACACCTTCCTGGGGGTGCAGTTTGATCACACTCACCAGGCAGTATCCCTGAGTGACAAGTTTGTCCGCTCTGTACGCGCCATGCCGGCGCTTAAGTCTTTGACCATCGCGGAAATGGAGTTTATGGCGTCACGCTTTTTGTACGCGGCTGCCATTTTGGGCACGCGTTTATGCGACTACTACTTTTTTATCAAGGCAGTGCGACGACGATTATCCGCACTTAACCGGGGAATTGTGCTGGAGACATCCCCGGCGAACCTACCGCCGTCAGCGGTTGGTTTGGGCGAGAGATTGCGACACACCATCGAGAACAATCGCAAGCGAATCATCAAGCCCACCGAGAAAGCATCGGCCGCCGTCATCACGGACGCATCGCTCCATGGTTGGGGAGCCGTTATCATTCCAGACTCCGGCGACGTTAAAATTGCCGGATAAAAATGGGAGAGGAAGCCTTTTCTTATCATGCAGGCCGAGGCACGGGCGGTACGCTTGGCCTTATCGGCCTTTTCCGCCATCTTGCCATCCACCATGGACGTTTGGGTGAACAACACTTTGCTGCAAGGAGCGGCGAATAAAGGCAGCTCAAAATCACACGCCATGACGTGGGAGCCGCGACGGATATATGAGTTTTTGGACTCTCGCGGAATACAGGCAACATTTGTCTACGTACGGTCTGCGGAAAACCCCGCAGACGGCATATCACGCGGTCGTGTTTTTACGCTTCAGCACTTTGCGAAGGGGTGGAACTTGCGAAGGGGAGCGGCGGGGTCTTGTGGTTGGAGGACCCCAAAGCCTGCCACTTCGTAAGTAATAATATTTCAAATCCTAACTGAGGACAAAGGACCATGTTGGTGGTCCACAGAATTCTATATATTGAATGAGAATAAAACATTGAAGCAATTAACTAAAGAACCTTTTTTCCTAAATTGTTTGGTTTCC
>NW_913237.1:0-1272 GCF_000209065.1 Trypanosoma cruzi | reverse complement strand
CGGACTCCGCGCACAAGACACCGGGCACTGGCCGCGGAGTGTTTGCGTCGTGGAGGACACTGCGGCTGCTTCCCTCTTCCTTTCAGGTGGACGGACGCCTGTTTTTACTCTTTTTCCCACCCAGGCGGGTTGCTGCGCAATGACACCACAACAAAATGAGGCATACGTTTTCACCATGGAGGGGCATTATCTGTGGTGCTACGCATTGGGAATATGAATGGCGAATGCAATGAGAAAGGGAGCGTTATGGTTCTTTTGTGCTGTGTGAATTGCGGGGATATTCCATAAGACGTGCAATTTTTCTTTGTTCTGCGTGGGAGGCTGCCGTGATGCGCCGCTGTTGTGGCGTGTATGATCTGTGTGATCCCTGCGTGTGGCCGCTGCTTTACCGAATCCTCTTCCCACTTTTGTGTGTTTGTGTGTGTCAGGGACGATATGCGCGCATGTATTATTGTGGAGTGTGTGCGGTGACGGCGCTGCCACACGGATGTGAGACCGCAGCGAGCGGAATGCGTGAGCGAACTCTCCGTGCCCACCACGCTGCTGTTATTGTTGGCACCCACCAACACTGTGCTGGGTGGATGGTACCCACTTGCCATCGTTGCGGCGGTCCTCGTGCATGTGGCGTGCATCACACACCGTATGGATGACTCTCTTATTTGCCTTACTGCCTGTCGTGTCTGTGCCTATTGGTTTTTATTCTTCTTTTTGGTTGTTGGTTAGTTTTCGGCTTTAGCTCAATCAAACTAAGAAAGCAAGGAGAAACAATGTCTGGGAGGCCCGAGACAGTGCACGGTGGCAATGGGGAGGGTCCCGCGTCTGCCGTGCCGCAAGGAAATGGTCGGACGAGGGCGAGGCCGGAGTCTGAGGGTGACACAGATCAACCCGCCGCGACACACATAAGAGTGGAGGAAGCGCGGCAACCCCAGTGGACTCTTGACAGTCGTGTGGAAGATGTGCTGCTGGAGGCAACGGCTCGCAGCACCAACATGAAGCTGAACGATTTTCTTTGGCAGAATCTTGGCGGCAGGGGCGTTGTGGACACGAATAGGAGTGTTTTGCTGAGGGAGTTCTTAAAGGACCCCACGAGGTATATCCGCGATGCGGGAGTATTGAACGAAATACACGCATCATCTCATTACAAGAGGATCGGGAATGATCTAAGGAATAAAGTGGTTTTTGATGAAGATGTACGCAAGCTTGAGGAGAATGGTGTAAATACCCTAATCGACTGGCTAGAAGCTGCTGCGGGGGTAAAGGCCAGGTGTTCAT
>NW_913236.1:0-1272 GCF_000209065.1 Trypanosoma cruzi | reverse complement strand
ATTCCTCCAAGCAGCGGATAATTCACGGTTGTTTGGTGTCCAGTGTATGAACACGCAAACAGGTATATGAAAGAGAGTGTCTCTGACTCCCACCATTCACAATCGGAAACAAAAATTTAGACCACAACGTGTGATGGAGCAGCCGCTCGAAAGCGATCAGCCGAGTGCAGCACCCTTGTGGGCAAGAGCTCGCGAAATTCCTCCAAGCAGCCGACAATCCAGGGTTGTTTGGTGTCCAGTGTATGAACACGCAAACAGGTATTGAAAGAGAGTGTCTCTGACTCCCACCATTCACAATCGGAAACAAAAATTTGGACCACAAGGTGTGATGCAGCAGCCGCTCGAAAACGATCAGCCGAGTGCAGCACCCGTGTGGGCAACAGCTCGCGAAATTCCTCCAAGCAGCGGATAATTCACGGTTGTTTGGTGTCCAGTGTATGAACACGCAAACAGGTATATGAAAGAGAGTGTCTCTGACTCCCACCATTCACAATCGGAAACAAAAATTTAGACCACAACGTGTGATGGAGCAGCCGCTCGAAAGCGATCAGCCGAGTGCAGCACCCTTGTGGGCAAGAGCTCGCGAAATTCCTCCAAGCAGCCGACAATCCAGGGTTGTTTGGTGTCCAGTGTATGAACACGCAAACAGGTATTGAAAGAGAGTGTCTCTGACTCCCACCATTCACAATCGGAAACAAAAATTTGGACCACAACGTGTGATGCAGCGGCCGCTCGAAAACGATCAGCCGAGTGCAGCACCCGCGTGGGCAAGAGCTCGCGAAATTCCTCCAAGCAGCGGATAGTTCAGGGTTGTTTGGTGTCCAGTGTATGAACACGCAAACAGGTATTGAAAGAGAGTGTCTCTGACTCCCACCATTCACAATTGGAAACAAAAATTTAGACCACAACGTGTGATGGAGCAGCCGCTCGAAAACGATCAGCCGAGTGCAGCACCCGTGTGAGCAAGAGCTCGCGAAATTCCTCCAAGCAGCGGATAATTCACGGTTGTTTGGTGTCCAGTGTGTGAACACGCAAACAGATATTGACAGAGAGTGTCTCTGACTCCCACCATTCATAATTGGAAATAAAAATTTGGACCACAACGTGTGATGGAGCAGCCGCTCGAAAGCGATCAGCCGAGTGCAGCAACCTTGTGGGCAAGAGCTCGCGAAATTCCTCCAAGCAGCGGATAATTCACGGTTGTTTGGTGTCCCAGTGTGTGAACACGCAAACAGAATATTGACAGAGAGTGCTCTGACTCCCACCATCACC
>NW_913235.1:0-1272 GCF_000209065.1 Trypanosoma cruzi | reverse complement strand
AACGGCGGTGCGGTGCGACGTCTTCTGTGGTGAAATGGTGGGAGGTGGTGGAATGGATGGGGCTGTTTTCTTCTGCCCTCATAAGCGGCAGGCAGCCCCTTTGCCGTTTTTTTTAAACCTTCGTTTGTAGTTCGGGGAAAACCCTTTTGGAGCGCACGTTGCAGGTAGACGCGTCGTGTCCATAAATAAGGCACAGTTGGCATAGCAGCGATCGTTATTGTTGCGGTCGAGTTCCCCGTCGATCCATGAGAGACTGAGCCACCCTCGCGAAGGTGTCATCCTCATGAAAAGCCGTGCGAAGGCGGGCACGCAACTTTTGGATCGGGATGCTGGGGTCGGATTTAATCACGATCCGCATCCGGAAGGCCCGCAGTACAATCCCGCCCAAGTCCATAAACTGCTTGTTGGGCTCCCGATACAACTGCAACGCGCGCATCCACAAAACCAGAAATGTCAAGGGAAATTTGGGCGCGAGCGTCCCCTCGGTGCCACTAATCGCATGCGCTCCGGATTTCGAATAGAATTCCAAGGATGCCTTCATTCCAAATTCGCGGGACCCAATTGTTGACGACAAGTTCAAAGAAAACCCGGATTCTCTTCATTTGAACCGGAAACTTCTTCTGAATCCGGAGATCGAGAGGGCAAAGTCACGGGGTGAGGGAAACGCGGTCGCCCACAATGCCCAATGACGCAAGAGTATTGACCCGCCGTCGCTCTCCCGTGAAAATGGGTTGGGGAATTGTGGATGCTGGCGCGTCCCCGGCCATCAAATGCTCGTGGTGGGATGGTGTCGATGCGCCATCCTTGGACCCGTGCGCGGGTGCATCTGGCGGCCCTCTCCTGGAAGAAGGAACTCCCCGCCGTCCGGGCGAATCGCGGCACCCCAAGCTGCAAGCCGCGCTTCCAAGGCACCGATACGTGCCTTTCGTTCCTGGGGTTGTCTCCAAATGGCGTTCGCGCCCCGCAAGAAGACCGTTCGCCACCGCAGTGTTGGACGCACGTGCCGAAAAGTGGTTATTCGCTTCCTCCATTTAATGTTGAAGCTGCGCGCTTCGATTCTGCACGTCAGCGGCGGCGTAGTGCGGCTTTGATCTCCGCCCTTCCGCGATGGTCAGCCCTCGCCGCGCCCCCAACTCACGGGCTGCCCTCATTATGGGCAGGAGGAGTTGAGACGCAAAATTTGGTTCTTGGGGCGCCCGGAGATCCGCAATGTGCCCCGTAAGGGTTGAATCCTCCCAGTGCTTGGCAGTGTTTCCTGAAATCCATCGTAAG
>NW_913234.1:0-1272 GCF_000209065.1 Trypanosoma cruzi | reverse complement strand
AACAAAAATTTAGACCACAACGTGCGGTGCAGCAGCCGCTCGAAAACGATCCGCCGACTGCAGCACCCCTGTGGGCAAGATCTCGCGAAATTCCTCCAAGCAGCGGATGGTTCAGGGTTGTTTGGCGTCCAGTGTGTGAACACGCAAACAGACATTGAAAGAGAGTGTCTCTGACCACCACCATTCATAATTCAAAACAAAAATTTAGACCACAACGTGCGGTGCAGCAGCCGCTCGAAAACGATCCGCCGACTGCAGCACCCATGTGGGCAAGATCTCGCGAAACTCCTCCAAGCAGCGGATAGTTCAGGGTTGTTTGGCGTCCAGTGTGTGAACACGCAAACAGACATTGAAAGAGAGTGTCTCTGACCACCACCATTCATAATTCGAAACAAAAATTTAGACCACAACGTGCGGTGCAGCAGCCGCTCGAAAACGATCCGCCGACTGCAGCACCCTTGTGGGCAAGATCTCGCGACATTCCTCCAAGCAGCGGATAGTTCAGGGTTGTTTGGCGTCCAGTGTGTGAACACGCAAACAGACATTGAAAGAGAGTGCCTCTGACCACCACCATTCATAATTCGAAACAAAAATTTAGACCACAACGTGTGGTGCAGCAGCCGCTCGAAAACGATCCGCCGACTGCAGCACCCCTGTGGGCAAGATCTCGCGAAATTCCTCCAAGCAGCGGATAGTTCAGGGTTGTTTGGCGTCCAGTGTGTGAACACGCAAACAGACATTGAAAGAGAGTGTCTCTGACCACCACCATTCATAATTCGAAACAAAAATTTAGACCACAACGTGCGGTGCAGCGGCCGCTCGAAAACGATCCGCCGAGTGCAGCACCCATGTGGGCAAGATCTCGCGAAACTCCTCCAAGCAGCGGATAGTTCAGGGTTGTTTGGCGTCCAATGTGTGAACACGCAAACAGACATTGACAGAGAGTGCCTCTGACCACCACCATTCATAATTCGAAACAAAAATTTAGACCACAACGTGCGGTGCAGCGGCCGCTCGAAAACGATCCGCCGAGTGCAGCACCCATGTGGGCAAGATCTCGCGAAACTCCTCCAAGCAGCGGATAGTTCAGGGTTGTTTGGCGTCCAGTGTGTGAACACGCAAACAGACATTGAAAGAGAGTGCCTCTGACCACCACCATTCATAATTCGAAACAAAAATTTAGACCACAACGTGTGGTGCAGCAGCCGCTCGAAAACGATCCGCCGACTGCAGCACCCTTGTGGGCAAGATCTCGCGAAATTCCTCCAAGCA
>NW_913232.1:0-1271 GCF_000209065.1 Trypanosoma cruzi | reverse complement strand
GGCTTCTCGCGCTCCATGTTGTAGCGGTTGTGCAGAGCCATGATGGCACAATCGGCCTCCTCCGTCGATCCGTACTCCACAAATGCACTTCCCTTGCTGCGGTTGGTTGTCCTGTCGCGAAGTACATTCACGTGGAGCACCTTTCCGTAGAAGTCAAAAAGGGCGCAGACGTCTTCCTCGGTTGCATCAAAGTTCAGCTGCCCCACAAACAGACGTGCCTGTCCCAGCACCATGAATACAGGAAAGCAGACACAAGAATGCCTCTTGTAACCGCTCCGCGCCACCTACTCTGCCCTAAACACTGCGCAAGGGAAAAAAAAAGCAGAAGACCTCAAAAACGAAAAAAAAAAAGAAAGAGCAAACAGAGCATCCAGTGGCGTATGCATGTGAAGAGAAACAAAAAAGTTAAGACACTTGAAGCAATATTGCCGCTCTGCCTCTCGTCGAGAAAAGAGCAGGAACGCACAGGCTCATGGGTCGCACTGCGGGAGGCAGAGAGAAAGAGGGGTGGCGATCAGAGAAACGACAGTTCATGTAAGGCGTGTGTGTGCTTCAAGATGTGTTGTCAGTGGCAGCGAAAATATGAATCCTCATCACTCCGCCGTGGTGTCATTATTTTTTGCCCTGCGGCGCTGTTGCCTTGCCTACACCTCCAGAGAAAAACACACGCAAAAAAGAAAAGGATGTCAGAGAAACCAAAATAATTAAATACCATGAGGAGAGCAATACAGTCGGAGTTAACTCTCAAGAAGCAAGATGATAAATGATACGTTATATATATATATACTTATATATATATAACCCAGACACCGATCCTTCACGCATTTCCATTTACTTTCCAAAAATGTTACTTTTCACTGTGGCACTGTTCGTTCAGGAGGGGCAGGGTTCGCGCTGTTCTCACGGTGGAGCCTGAGTGCATGCTCCCGGCCATACTCGGAGATTACCTCAGACTTCCCACAGTACGACACCTGCAGGGGCTTCTCGCGCTCCATGTTGTAGCGGTTGTGCAGAGCCATGATGGCACAATCGGCCTCCTCCGTCGATCCGTACTCCACAAATGCACTTCCCTTGCTGCGGTTGGTTGTCCTGTCGCGAAGTACATTCACGTGGAGCACCTTTCCGTAGAAGTCAAAAAGGGCGCAGACGTCTTCCTCGGTTGCATCAAAGTTCAGCTGCCCCACAAACAGACGTGCCTGTCCCAGCACCATGAATACAGGAAAGCAGACACAAGAATGCCTCTTGTAACCGCTCCGCGCCACCTACTCTGC
>NW_913231.1:0-1271 GCF_000209065.1 Trypanosoma cruzi | reverse complement strand
TCCGTGGACTGCGTGGCCACACCCTCAACCAGTTGAATATCCCAGCCATCTTTTACCCACATCCCACCATCATCGCCGTCATATCTTGTAGTATCGCTTCCCACAAGTAGAAACACCTTGCTGTCCCTCGCAACTACTGTGGGCCGGTGCAAAACACACAAACGATTATCGCCATTCCTACTGCCAAGCACGGTGCGTGCCCTCCACTCCTTCTTGGTGATCCCAGCAACAATGGACGGCCACGTCTCCGCAGCCTTGACGTACCCGGCCACAATGTCGGAAAATCGAACCCCAAACAATTTACTTTCATGGACGTTATATTCGAACACGCCTTCAGCAATGGCAACCATCACCCCACCAGCACGGAAGAGAAAGGGTGAGAAAATGATTTCTCCACTTCAAATAAACCAGTCCCATCTCTTGACACCACCGGCGTCTTATTCGGCACAAAAATATCAACAAATTGCGGTAGATGCACATCCCCTAACTTGCTCACAACAGCGTATGCAACTCCACAGTCGCAGCACATCATCCACAAGAGGGAAAAAAGCAGCACCGTGGAATCAAACACACGCCGGGACATGTTGGGCCCCTGCGGCTCACTCTCTCTTCCCTCCCTCCTCCTTCCGCTGGATCCGGTCACGCGGCGACGGTTGTGTGTGCGGGGTGCCTTCACTGCAGCAACACGTGAGAGCATGTAAATATGTGTGTGTGGGCGGTGTGTGTGTGTTGTTGGTCCTTTCAGAGCCTTACAATTTCACAGTAGCGATTAGCGCTTGTTTGCTTGCTTTCCTAGCGTGTCTGTCCAAGAAGTGGAGGGAAAGGGAAAACAAGCCAAGTAAAGAGATGAGACAGCGAGCATCGCCACTCCGCACCGGCCATCGCGGGCGTCACGGCGGGCCGTCGGTGTGTGCGGGCCAGCCCTCACGCGGTGCAACACGCCACACCCAACAGGGAATGACAGACAGACAGAGAGGCGGAGAGGGAGATGAATGGATGCCGTCAAGAGGCACTCACAATCAACATGGCCCGTGAGCATGCGGCCACTCCACGCAGGAACACAGGAGAAGAGGGTGAGGGGAAAAAAGCAAGAAGCAGCACAACACACACGGAAGAAACAAACACCAGTCTCGGGAAAAGCACCGCCACGGCCCTCGCCCCGTCCGGCAACTCCACACCAGCCCTCACACACACACAAACACCATCGCAGTGCCGTCAGTCTGCGGAAGAAAAGATTCGGCCCTCCACACAACAAACGCACACCAAGCAAG
>NW_913230.1:0-1271 GCF_000209065.1 Trypanosoma cruzi | reverse complement strand
AATTTGTGCTTTGAGGCTGCTGTTTGTCTGCGTCGGGGTGCGGCTGCCTATCTTTGGTGTGTGTATTGTTCTGAGTGCGTTGCCTGTGTCTTTTTACCTTTTTTTGCTGTTGCTTTTTTTACGTGGTCTCTCTGTGTCTGCGATGCATGCGTGGCGCACGGGACGAGTGGAGTGGTGCGCGCCGCAAGCATTTCTCACCGTAAGCTGCACACACGAGGGGCTGTGTCGGTGTGCCATTGTGGCCAGAGCAGAACCGTGCCATAGTATGTATATACGTGTATCTGAGTCTGCGCACGGGATGGGCGCTTTTGGCAATGCCATTGGTGGGATGTTGCCTCAGATGTTTTTCCATTGCTGCGCGCATGAGGGATCACAGGCTGTGTTTGAGCTCCAGTTTGTGCCATCATGATTTTGGCAGCGTGCAATGTCTAATATTGCCTTTTCTCTTTTCTTCTTTCTTAATGACCCTGAGATGCAGTGGCGTCGTGGACACTCTCTGTGCGCACGCCATTGGAAACGCGTCTGCCGGGCTGGGTGTGGGTGCATTCCGGATGCGTGATATTGGATGCTCCCGGTCGAGTGTGCTCGCGGGCTCTGGGGTCAAATCCACAAGTACCACTTGCCGCACTATTGGGCGTGTGTGCTCAAAAATTGTTGTGCGTGTTTTGCTATGGAATGTGTGTGTGTGAAGGGTTTCTATGATGCCCGTATTGATGTATTTTTCCGCAGACGTGCTGGACACGAGGCCTTGGTTAGCGGCCGAAGCCAAACGGCGGGATGAGCGGGGTGAGAGTTGCTCGCATGTGTGGTGCCGCCACTGACGGGCGTCCATGGGTTTATACGTTTGTACTGAGTTTGCTGCCAATATTTTTGCTTCTACACTGGAATGTAATTAGCTTGCTAGCAGCAGAGGGTTGTTGGTGGGAGCCGCCTCCTGTGATTGTGTGTTTTTGTTTTTACTTTGCCCCGTTTTTGTTCCTTTTTTTTTTTTTTTGTGACTGAGTGTGCGTTTTTGCCTTTTGGATTTGGCTCTCTTCTGCTGTGCGCTGCTCCTCGTCGGGGTGTTGGTGGGGTGGCCGCGCCGGCGTGCGTGTGTTTGCCGTCGCCTCTGCCACTGTGAGTCGCCCATTTCTCCGTTCCCCCATTTGTTTGTGCCTGCCGCGCAGTTTTTCTGTGGCATAGGAATTTGTTTCGTTTTAGGGTTTTGTGATGTGCCTGATTCTGCTGCTGTGCTGCGTCAGTGCTGCGCTGCTGCGCTGCGAGGCGGCTGT
>NW_913229.1:0-1271 GCF_000209065.1 Trypanosoma cruzi | reverse complement strand
CACCGACAGGAAGTACGGCAGCGCAGCGGTGCTCGCACGCTCCTGCGCCGAGGCGCACGACATCCTCGCGAACACGCCGAGCGCCTGCATCTCCAGGACGGAGCCCAGCCCGCCGGTCACCACCACCGCAACAGCCGCCGCACCCGCAACAACGCCGGTGACCGCCGAGAGAGCGCTGGCTGCGGCGGGCAGCGTGTCAAACCTGATCGTGAAGGAACCAAGCAGCACACCCTTGCAGCCGCCAGACACTGCCGCAGCGTCGCAGCGAATGACTATCGTCTCGTCGGCAGCAATGAAGTAACCGCGGTGCACGGGCACAGCCAGCTCCAGAACGGTAGACGGATTCGTCGCGTTGCGCACCCACGTCGCGTTGCTCAGCATCGCTCCCCACGGACCGCCAAACCCACTCGGCTGCGCCGTCGACACAGGCACGAAGCTCAGGTGCGTGCCAATCTGCGGGTCACTTGCCCAAAGAAACGGCGGCGGCAGCGCCACCATCAGCAGTGTCGGGACGGCGCTCCCACCGCCGCGGATGTCGTTCTGCGTCAGACTCCCACCAGCCGCCGTCGTCGTCACAGCAAGCGTCGGGCACGCCACGTCGCTCCACCACAGCGTGCTGCTCACCGACGCCGTCGGGGTCCGCGTGGGCGGCAGCGCCACCGTCTCCGTCACCTGCAGGGTCTCCGTCAAACTGTAGTGCGTCGTGCACAGGCTCGGCGTCCATTTTTGTGTCGGGCTGCGCGTCTCCGTCAGCGTCGCCGTGTGGCTCAGCGGCGGCATAGCGGGCGTGCGGTTGCACCCGTCCACGTGCGGCAGGTACACCGGCAGGCAGTCGCGCCCGTACCCGCCCTCAGCACAACGGCAGCGGCACGACCCCGACATCGCCCTCGTCGCAGCTGCAAAGCATAACACGTCGGCGTCGCAAACGCCACACGCCACGGGGCGAAATTCCCCGATGATGCCGGCGGACCTGTAGTCCATCGGCCGCAGCGCCTGCCCGTTGAGCGTCAGGCACCCCACGACGAAATTTCGGCCGGCACCCCCAAGCGCAACGGTGCCGTCCATCACGACAGTCCCGCTGCCGGCGTTCCCGTGGAGCGTCAGCGTGCTCTGCACGAAGTCCGCACTGCGCGGGTACGACGGCAGCGAAAGAAGCCTGCCGCTGATGCTGTTGCCGCGCACCGACAGCCACGACCCGGACGCAAACGACGCCGACCCCCGCAGCACCAGCAGCGCGCCATCCGTCAGCGCACCGGGCGTTGTCGTTCACT
>NW_913228.1:0-1271 GCF_000209065.1 Trypanosoma cruzi | reverse complement strand
ACTGTTGTGGGTGGAGCCTTTCCACCCCCAAAGAAAGAAACTGCGCTAAATTTTTCGTCAAGCGGATCATCTACACCTGTCCAAAGTGGCATAATTAATGCTGCAGCTCGCAATGGATGAACGGTCGAACAGGCTCTGTGCGTCTGAGCGGGTGTCACAGGCCATGGGCTGCAACGGCATTGCGGGTGGTCGGTACGACGACGCAACGGTGGTGCCTGAGGCGCACGACAATGACGTCATGTCGTGAGGCTTCTGCGTATCCTCGTCGCTCCCCTCGTCATCGCGCAGCAGTGCCTCCAGCCCACCACGCCGCGGCTCGCGCAGCTCCTGCCAGTGGCGGTCCTCCACGTACCACACAACGACGCCGTACACAGTGATCGCAAGCAGCACAGTCGTCAGCAGCAGCACAGTAGCCGCGTACGCCCTCGCACCGCCGTCGCTCGGCGCAAGGTGTTTCGCCGCGCTCACCAGGCACAGCGCCGCAAGGAGCACAAAGCTCGCCGCGTGCATCACCGTCAGGAAGGCCGAGCGCATCATGTTCGTGAAGGCAACCACGCCCGCACCCGCAAGCAGCACAGCCGCCATGCAGAAATACTGGACGTGGCAGCCTCCCACGGGCGGGTGCACAGCAGCAATCAGGCACACCACACACAGCGCCGACAGCTGGAACACGCACCAGTACACGTGGCTGCCCCTCATGTTCGTCAGCATGCCGCCGTACATCCGCTGCTGCGCCGCGGGGTGCCAATACCCGACGGGGTACAGCAGACGCTCGTGCAGCGGCTTCCTCGAAAACTGCCAGTACCTCTCGAAGCTCGCGCCCACGTGGCGGGCAATCAAGTAGCACACGCCAGCAGGGAACGCCACACCGTACAGCACGCCAACGACACCGATCACGCGGTGCCGCACGCGGGCGCCGGGCATCGCCAGTGCGAACACGGAGCCGAAGAAAATGCCTAGATGCATCGCGTGCGCCGCAACGTACGTCAGGCTCGGGAAGCGCATCGCAGCCCACGCACTCGCCGCGTCCACGCCGCGCCACCGCTGGAAGGCCGCCGTCACACCGCAGTGCACGCACCCGAACACAGCGGCCAGCAGCGCGTTGCCCACCACCATCCACAGCGGGTCAAGGGCAGCGAACACCGACAGGAAGTACGGCAGCGCAACGGTGCTCGCACGCTCCTGCGCCGAGGCGCACGACATCCTCGCGAACACGCCAAGCGCCTGCATCTCCAGGACGGATCCCAGCCCGCCGGTCACCACCACGGCAA
>NW_913227.1:0-1271 GCF_000209065.1 Trypanosoma cruzi | reverse complement strand
TTCTTTCTTTCGTGCGCCAAGAAAACGGAGATGCATGTGCCTGCACGTGATTTGGGGGGGCTCGTGGTATTGTGTCATTACGGCAAGCTGTCGCCCTTTTTTTTTTTTTTTTTTTACCGGAACTACAAGAAAACCAACAAAAACAAGAAAGTTTATAGTGAATGATTTTGCAGTTCAACTGGGACCGCCTGGACGTCATGGCGGCCGAGGCGATTCGAGCGCTGGTGAATGCCAAATTGGAGGAGGAGCTACGGCGTCGTGCCGCCCTCTCAGGGGGTGTTGACGCACCTGCTGTCGGTGGCTCCACTCGGGCAGAATCTCTTTGCGTCACGGGTATTGAGTGGGGCATTGCACCGCCATTCATTGAGATTCTGGAGCTTGACGACGCGCAGGACCTCAGTAGGGCGAACTTCACCCCGCATGACACCATTCATAGCCGCCAGGAAGCGGCGTCGCACTGCAATCTTTTCCGTCTCTCGTCCTCTGTTTCCTCCCAGTACGGAGGTGAACACGGAAGTGAGGTTGACTCCTCGCCGGGTGGATGTCCCTCGGCGTCCGTAACGAAGCGAATGCCTGGAGCATGGATGGGTAGCAGCATTCCACAGTCCGGCTCGCCCGTCGTTCCGTCCAAAGATACTCTTGCCCCCTTTGTTGGTTTGGGAGGACTTTATATTTTGTTGCATGTCACATATGGTGGACAAATGCGGTTGTCCGTGTCATGTGTGTTGCGTCACGACATACCCCTTGGCTCTATTAGTCTTCCTGTACGCATGCCACTAACTCTCCTTGTGTCAAAGATGGATATGGACTTTTATTTATCTATCAACCTTCATCACAACAAGTGCCGTGTCTGGATGGAGCCAGGGAAGCTATCAACCTCCCCTATAACTAGAATGAACATTAAGGCCGTGTTTGGCGAGCGGCGAACATACTCGTCACAATTACTGGACAACTGGACTGGAATTCCACCTGTCTGCGAGGATGCAGACACATCCGACGCGTGGACGCATGTGGCAAGCAGTCACCTTGGCTCAGAGGAGGAAGATGATGCAGTTTTCACGGAGGAAAATGTCATCTCGCGATTTGTTTTGAGTGAAATTCGTGCGATTCTTCAGGAAAAGATTATTTATCCCCATTTTGTAGAGGTTCCGCTGTTTCTATGACGACTTTTTGAAAGTTTATTTGCGGTTCTTCTTCTGCTGTCACTTGATGGGAAGCGTGGCAATTTGTGATTGGAGTCGTGTGGAATGTCAAAATATCAACATTGGCCA
>NW_913226.1:0-1271 GCF_000209065.1 Trypanosoma cruzi | reverse complement strand
GTCGTGGGGTGCCTGACGCTCAACGGGCAGGCGCTGCGGCCGATGGACTACAGGTCTGCCGGCATCATCGGGGAATTCCGCCCCGTGGCGTGTGGCGTGTGCGACGCCGACGTGCGCTGCTTTGCTGCTGCGACGAGGGCGATGTCGGGGTCGTGTCGCTGCCGCTGTGCTGAGGGCGGGTACGGGCGCGACTGCCTGCCGGTGTACCTGCCGCACGTGGATGGGTGCAACCGCACGCCCGGCATGCCGCTGATGAGCCACACGGCGACGCTGACGGAGACGCGCAGCCTGAGACCAAAGTGGACGGCGACACCTACACCGAGCCTGAGCACGGCGCGCTACAGTCCGACGCATTACGGGACGACGGAGACCCTGCAGGTGACGGAAACGGTGTCGCCCACGCGGACCCCAACGGCGTCGGTGAGCAGCACGCTGTGGTGGAGCGATGTGGCGTGCCCGACGCTTGCCGTGACGACGACGGCGGCTGGTGGGAGCCTGACGCAGCACGACATCCGTGGCGGTGGGAGCGCCGTCCCGACGCTGCTGATGGTGGCGCTGCCGCCGCCGTTTCGGTGGGCACGCGACCCGCAGCTCGGCACGCACCTGAGCTTTGTGCCGGTGTCGACGGCGCAGCCGCGCGGGTTTGGTGGACCGTGGGGAGCGATGCTGAGCAACGCGACGTGGGTGCGCAACTCGACGAATCCGTCCACCGTCCTGGAGCTGGCCGTGCCCGTGCACCGCGGTTACTTCATTGCTGCCTACGAGACGATAGTCATTCGCTGCGACGCTGCGGCGGTGTCCGGCGGCTGCAAGGGTGTGCTGCTTGGGTCCTTCACGATCAGGTCTGACACGCTGCCCGCCGCTGCCAGCGTCCTCTCGGCGATCACCGGCGTCGTTGCGGGTGCGGCGGCTGTTGCCGTGGTGATGAGCGGCGGGCTGGGCTCCATCCTGGAGATGCAGGCACTCGGCGTGTTTGCGAGGATGTCATGCGCCTCGGCGCAGGAGCGTGCGAGCACCGTTGCGCTGCCGTACTTCCTGTCGCTGTTCGCTGCCCTTGACCCGCTGTGGATGGTGGTGGGCAACGCGCTGCTCGCCGCTGTGTTTGGGTGCGTGCACTGCGGTGTGACGGCGGCCTTTCAGCGGTGGCGCGGCGTGGACGCTGCGAGTGCGTGGGCGGCGATGCGCTTCCCGAGCCTGACGTACGTCGTGGCGCACGCGATGCACCTCGGCATATTCTTTGGCTCCGTGCTTTCACTGGCGATGCCCGGCGC
>NW_913225.1:0-1271 GCF_000209065.1 Trypanosoma cruzi | reverse complement strand
CTTTTCCAAATATCCGCAAATGACGGGACACTGTTACGTGCCGGAGCGGAGGATTTCAAGACACCGTCAGTGGCTCCATCTGCATCCAGTAAGGGTAATGACGCCTCTGTTGTTTCAAGCACACCTGGTGGTCGCATTCCTCGACGGCCACCGCCAGCAAGAAGAGCCCCGTAACCGAGACAAGTATTCGTGCCAGAAGGACGCACAGAGCGCGATGGACGCCGAACATTATTCTTAACAACCCTCGGTTTCATCTCTGTGTGAAAAATCAATGAAGAATTCTGCTCCCACTGCGGATTCTCTTCTAGTTCATGAAAGATTTCAATGGAGACCATTCCATCAATCTGAATGTCCCGCAATGTCATCTCAAAGGGGCAAAAAAAGGGAAGTGCAAAATTTGCATCGGCCTCCTCCGCGCTCGCCCCGACAGTGTCCAAGTTAATCTCTAATCCTCGCAGCCGCATCGAAAAATCGCCATGGTAGTGGACCTTCACCATGATGGCGGTGTGCTCCACAGAAAGCTCACGAATTCCATTCAAAGAAATTTCCGGCGGAATGCACCCCAAGTTTAACTCGTCCACACTAACAACGCCACGAATTTGCGCATTCTTTCCACCCGACATGGCCTTGCGGATGGCCCTCTCAATGGAGATCCGAATCACTTCTTTGCTCTGTGTCGGCCATGTCTTGGGCCACTCCCATTGCAGCATTTCACTCCCAACTCTGTGTGTGCGTTTTTGTGTGTGTGCAGGGGGGGGCAAGCAAGAAATTCGGTCGGGATGTAGGCAGAAAAGCAAAAAAAAAATGGCAGCAAAGGTGTTGGAAAACGGAAAAAAAAAAAAAAAGAAACGACGCAATAAAGAACAAGAAATAAATCCAAACTTCCGCCGGCTTCCTCATCCTCCCTCTCTCTCTCTCTCTTATTCCTTTTTTTTTTTTCCTCAACACTCCTCAAAAGTCCTATAATTCAACCAGCCATTCGCATATGCGCACACAGAAGTATTGTATATATATAAACTTGGGGAAATAAAAGCAATTAAACGAGCCGCTCTCCGGGTGTGCGGCCAAAAGGGACGACGCTGCCATGCATGCTGCCCACATCCAAAGCTCCTTTTCCCTTAAACTTCGTGTGCTGTCCAAAACGGCGCAACACCATGTCACGAGGTCGAAGCTTGCACTCGGTACGCAGCTGACGAAGTTCGTTTGGCGGTACTTGTAATATGGGAATATCCTCATTTTTTTTCTACTCCCTACAGCGCGTCTAGCTATAC
>NW_913224.1:0-1271 GCF_000209065.1 Trypanosoma cruzi | reverse complement strand
GCGGGTATGATGTCCCACCTGTTTTGTGTAGCGCTCCGCCTCATCGGAGGCACCGGCAAGCATCTCTGGGGCAATTTCAACACGGTCGGCACGCCTCACACTGCGCTGCAAAATCCAAGCACCCCACACATTGGCACGCTTACGAACGGTGGACGGTGACGTTGGTGTTGGTGTTGGAGCATTCACATTCCCACCGAAAGATTTAGCACCTGTGGAAATTGCAGGAGAGACGGTTGCAGCCACCCTCACCGTCTCCGAAGAAATAGCAGCCGTCGTACCACAACCGTGATGCACGGTGACCTCCCCAAGTAGCAACCCCATCGCCTCTTCTTGTTCCGTCGTAAAGGCATGCGCCAGGCACGCCTGTACCACCGTATCCGCGACACAAACCTTTTCAAGCGGGGCTCTCTTCTCCATTTGTATCGTCGCTGCACACACTCGCCAGCGTCAAAAACCAAACCAATCTAATAATAACAGCCTCCCACTCCCATGAAACACAAAACAAACACAAACAAAAAATAATAACAAATAAAGCAACCATAAAAAAATTAAAAGAAAAGGCGAAGGGTGGATACAAATATGCAAACAAAAACTATTTAACATACAAAAATGTGTAAAAGAAAAACAAAAGAATTCATAAGTAATCGAAAAAGAAATTAAAGCAGAATAATCCTCTGGGCCGCTCGCCGGATCCTGAGTTTATCGACGGTAGAAATCAAACCAGATAGGAATAAGAAAGGATGAGCGGGACAAGAGTGGATTCACCACACCCTCAAAGCTTAACACCAGGTAAGTGTATATATGTATATAAATACCATCCGTTAGCCACAATTGTGGGCCGCTCACTCTATTCGGATGGGATATGTAGATACAGACCTACGAGGCGGCAGACTTCGGAGTCCTGCAGCCACAAGACACCGCCGCGTGGTGGGAAATCAAAAGGGGTTGGCTGTGAAGGCAAAATTAATAATAAATAAATAATTTTGTCCTACCGCCATCGGCACCCTGATTGCGTCCATCGCGGTCATCCAATCGACCACAAGACAGTGAAAAAGTACCGCACAGAAATGACTTCGTTTTATCAGGATGCATATTAATTTAGGCAGCCAGCCCTCGTCGCAAGCATCCTGGTCACAAGCACCTATTCTTCGGCTCGTCCACACACTTCATTTACCGCCCATCACACAACACACACAATAGGAGAAGAGAAGGATCATTACACAAAGCCAATGCAAATAAATTAACAATAATGGGAAATCGCAGCCCACACG
>NW_913223.1:0-1271 GCF_000209065.1 Trypanosoma cruzi | reverse complement strand
TATCCGAGTGCAGCACCGTGTGGGCAAGAGCTCGCGAATTCTCCCAAGCAGAGGATAGTTCCGGGTTGTTTGGCGTCCAGTGTGTGACCACGCAAACAGACATGAAAAGAGAGTGTCTCTGACCACCACCATCATAATTCGAAACAAAAATTTAGACCACAGCGTGTGGTGCAGCAGTCGCTCGAAAACGATCCGCCGAGTGCAGCACGTGTGGGGGCAAGAGCTCGCGACATTCCTCCAAGCAGCGGATAGTTCCGGGTTGTTTGGCGTCCAGTGTGTGAACACGCAAACAGACATGAAAGAGAGTGTCTCTGACCACCACCATCCATAATTCGAAACAAAAATTTAGACCACAGCGTGTGGTGCAGCAGCCGCTCGAAAACGATCCGCCGAGTGCAGCACCGTTGTGGGCAAGAGCTCGCGAAATTCCTCCAAGCAGCGGATAGTTCCGGGTTGTTTGGCGTCCAGTGTGTGAACACGCAAACAGACATTGAAAGAGAGTGTCTCTGACCACCATCATCCATAATTCGAAACAAAAATTTAGACCACAGCGTGTGGTGCAGCAGCCGCTCGAAAACGATCCGCCGAGTGCAGCACCGTTGTGGGCAAGAGCTCGCGAAATTCCTCCAAGCAGCGGATAATTCAGGGTTGTTTGGCGTCCAGTGTGTGAACACGCAAACAGACATTGAAAGAGAGTGTCTCTGACCACCACCATCCATAATTCGAAACAAAAATTTAGACCACAGCGTGTGGTGCAGCAGCCGCTCGAAAACGATCTGCCGAGTGCAGCACCGTTGTGGGCAAGAGCTCGCGAAATTCCTCCAAGCAGAGGATAGTTCCGGGTTGTTTGGCGTCCAGTGTGTGAACACGCAAACAGACATTGAAAGAGAGTGTCTCTGACCACCACCATCCATAATTCGAAACAAAAATTTAGACCACAGCGTGTGGTGCAGCAGCCGCTCGAAAACGATTATCCGAGTGCAGCACCGTTGTGGGCAAGAGCTCGCGAAATTCCTCCAAGCAGAGGATAGTTCCGGGTTGTTTGGCGTCCAGTGTGTGAACACGCAAACAGACATTGAAAGAGAGTGTCTCTGACCACCATCATCCATAATTCGAAACAAAAATTTAGACCACAACGTGTGGTGCAGCAGCCGCTCGAAAACGATTATCCGAGTGCAGCACCGTTGTGGGCAAGAGCTCGCGAAATTCTCCAAGCAGCGGATAGTTCCGGGTTGTTTGGCGTCCAGTGTGTGAACACGCAAACAGACATT
>NW_913222.1:0-1271 GCF_000209065.1 Trypanosoma cruzi | reverse complement strand
AACGATCATCGCCATTCCTACTGCCAAGCACGGTGCGTGCCCTCCAATCCCCCTTGGTGATCTCAGCGACAATGGACGGCCACGTCTCCGCAGCCTTGATGTACCCAGCCACAATGTCGGAATAACGAGTCCCAAATAATTTCTCGTGATGGCCGTTATATTCGAGGAAGCCCTCAGCAAATGCAATCATTAGCCCACCAACACGGACGAGAGAGGGTGCGGCAAATGCTTCCTTCACCCCAGTCTCACCAGTCCCATCTTTTGGCAACACCTGCGTCTTATTCGGCACAAAAATATCGACCCATTGCGGCAGCTGCACACCCCCTGGCTTGCTCTCCACAGCGTGTGCACCTCCACTGCCACAGCAAACCATCACGACAAGGAGGAGAAACACCGTGGAATTAAATACACGCCGGGACATGTTGGGCCTCTGCGGCTCACTCTCTCCTCCTTCCCTCCTCCTTCAGCTTGTTCCGGTCACGCGGTGACGGTTGTTTGTGCGGGGTGCATTGACAGCAGCAACACGTAACTGCATATAAATATGTGTGAGGGCGGTGTGTGTGCTGTTGTTGGTCCTTTCAGAGACTTCGAATTTCACAGCAGCGATTAGCGCCTGATTTCCTAGCGTGTGTGTTTTCAATAAGTGAAAAAGACAACGACAGCGGCAAAAAGACAGTACAACAGCAGTACACACCGCCACCACTCACAGCGAAACACAACATGACCATCCCCGCAGCCATTATTCCCCAGCACCCCTCAAAAGCGTAAAAAAATAATTTCAAAATGTGAGCAGCCTCCCAATGGGGGACCGAAGGCCACAGTCCTGCAAACAAGGCAAATGAGAAAGGGCCACGTGTGAAGTGAAGGACACAAGAGCGGCACTGCAACAAAACGGCGGCGTGATGCCCCGTTGGGTGTATCGATGCAGAAAAGCACACCACTTGCAGGAAGAGTTGCTCCTCCCGCTGAGCAGAGAGGAAAACCGGCCTCAGCAACCCAATGATGAAAGGTCGCCCGCACCTCCTCACAGCACCTGCAAGCTCTGCAGACAAAAAGATGCAGGTGACGCTCTGCTCCACGCATGGCGGCCGTCACATCCTTCGCAATGGCAATCGCATCCTGTGGCACCACACGCCGCAGTGGACGTGCACAGTCTCCGTCTTCCTTCCTCCTGTCCCTCTCCCTGAGAACTCATTGTTGGCCGTGGCACACTCACCAACATGTCAGAAAGTAATTGTTTTTCTTCTTCTCTCGCACACCGCACAGCAGCA
>NW_913220.1:0-1270 GCF_000209065.1 Trypanosoma cruzi | reverse complement strand
TTTTGTTTTTTTGACATGTTGCTCGGTGTATGCTGACGCGTGACGAATAACAACACGCCCCAATAAGCAGAAAAGAAGTAAAACAAAATGGCACTGAGCGGCACACCGGTAAGCCAAAAATACGCAATCACCAATAAAAAAGCCGGCGATCACCCAGCAGGCACATCAAGCCTCCTAAAACCAACCTGGAATAGACAAAAAAAAGGGGGCAATCATAGAAAACAAAGATCCGCCCCCCCAAACAGGAAAAGCATTAAAAAAAAACGCGATCCTATTTTTTGTCCTTACTGCCGGGGTTGGCCGCCGCAGGGAATAAAAAAGAGTAGGGCGGTGGCCCCGGACGAGAGATACATGACGACGTGTCGAATTATCCAAGTTGCAGCGGCTGCCCCGGACGAGAGATACATGACGACGTGTCGAATTATCCAAGTTGCGGCGGTCCGCCCCGAACGAGAGATACATGACAACGAATCGATGTATCCACGCTGCGGCGACGGCCCCGTACGAGAGATATATGACGACGAATCGAAGTATTCACGCTGCGGCTGCGGCCCCGAACGAGAGATACATGACGACGAATCGAGGTATCCACGCTGCGGCGGCGCACCCTAAACATGTCGCTTTCGTTTTCCAGGGGACAACGCAAATGTGCTCGATTGTTCGAAGATCGAACTTAACACCTTACGTGAAAATGGGTCGCGCGACCACATTTTTTTTAGCTCAGTGGCAAAACAAGCTCACAATTTCATCCGGGGTGCGGGTTCGAGCCCCGAAGAAGCCTAAGTTTTTTTCCTTTTTTTTTTGGAATTCTTGTTTCTTATTGCTTTTTAAACTTCTGGTTTGCAGGACGGTGTGCGAGTTCTGCAATCGCACTGATTCCATCAGTTTCGTGGTGTGTGCGGCTGCGGCTGCGGTGGTGGCCGCGTGAGAGTGAGTGAGAGAGCGCCATGCACCGCCCGCACACACACTCGTCTTTCACCCACTCTCTGTGTGTGTCCCCTTGCATGGACTCTCGCCCTCACCTCATCCCACGAAGCACACACATAATGTGCCCATTGTATATATTGCATGCACACCCATGCAGGCCCGTTGGTGCTCTCTTTTGCACGACACGCACCGCTGCCGTCCTGCCTGGCTGCATGGGCGGAGCACCGTAACTGTTTCTGTTTTGTTTTTATTGCATTGAGTGGGCGACCTCTCTCTCTCTCTCCCTGTGTGTGTGTTTTGCTTTACGGGAGCAATGAGAGTGTGTGCGCTGGTCGTCCCACGC
>NW_913219.1:0-1270 GCF_000209065.1 Trypanosoma cruzi | reverse complement strand
GCATTAGCCTCATAAGGATCGTCTCTCTTCTTGTCGCGTGGCCACGCGATCCATCGTCGTCGTAAACCGGCGGTTTTCTCCACTACCACAAAAAAAGGGCATTATCCATCCTTCTCGTATTACAGACGAAACGGTCTCGATTATTCCCGCTGCATTCAACAATCGCGCGTCAGCGGTTGGAATGCTTCGTGGAGTTTCGCGCGCTTTACCGGAGAAGGGCAGAGGGAAAGGGGACCGCCCGACGAGTCCCCATGCTTGCACGAGTCTCTCCAGGGTAGCCGGTTGCACCCGGCTCTGGATCCACTCCAGATTCAATACGGGCACGTTGACTTGTTGCTGCAGCGGGATGGTTCGTGCATCTTGTGGAGTGGCCAGACGCGTCCTTGTCGCGCGTCTCGTAATTGTGGCAGCATAACGGTAAAAATCATGGAAAAAGCTCCTTCGCTCTCAACCAGGGTTCCTGCCCTTCCGCGGTTTCTCCCTTCACATCAATGCGACCAGCGACGACACCTGGGTCAGCACTGTGGTGTACTTCCCCATATATTAAACTGTGTCCTGGGGAAGGTCGAACGGGTCGCCGTGCCTCGCCAACTGCGAGATCAGTTGTGGGTCCAAATTGTGCGTCTCCACGATTGGAGCAGCGTGCCTCAACAGACCCTGTTTTATGGAATGCGCCGTGGCACCCCAAGGAGCCAGAGCTCGCCCCACGTGGGCAGCCGTAATATTCGTGAGCTTTTCGTTTTCTTGAAGTGTCCTGCATACCTTTATAGTGCCTAACGCGCCCTGCCCTCGCATCCCCACGAACCGCGAGGCGCAGTGGGAATCCGCTCTCGCCGTCTTCGGTGCCACGGGCCAATACAAAATTATGCTCCCGTCACGCTCCAGTGTGGAATTGTTGGGAGTGAAGGCCGCAATCTCAAACAAACAGCTCGCCGTTATCCACACAAGTCGAAAAACAACGCGTTCCTTCCAATCGGTCCGGCTGTGGATAAATTGACCCATCCCTTCCTTTGTCAGGGGCGTGCCTGTTTCGTCCCGATCGCGACGCTATTTTTTGTAACCCCATAATCACCATTTCCAGCGGGGTTCGATTCATTTCCAGCATGAACCGCAGCATCCTGGTGTGCCGCGGTCGGGTCGATGGCGCTACATCTAATATTCCCATCAACAAGGCCGCACAACTCTCCTTGTTCATCGGCTGTTCGTGCGTGCGGCAAAAAAAAAAAGCGTTGAAAATTGCCCGCTAGGGGCATTCTCTGCTTCCACGTGA
>NW_913218.1:0-1270 GCF_000209065.1 Trypanosoma cruzi | reverse complement strand
ACTACTTTGCGAACTACAAGTTCACTCTTGTGGCGACAGTGTCCATTCACAAGGAGCCGAAGGGAAGCAGCTCTATCCCTTTGATGGGTGTGAGGATGAACGATGCACAAGGCACCCTGCTCTTTGGTCTGTCGTACACCCACGAAAAGAAGTGGAAGGTAAAATTCAGTGAGAGTCTTCGGAATTCCTCGGCGTATGGTTACGGTGTTGGATGGGAAACAAACAAAAAATATCAGGTGGCACTGGAAATGCATCATTATGATGGCGTGAGTGTGTACGTGGATGGAGAGGAGATATACTACACCAATGATTATGAGGACGGGGAGGATTACGGCTTTAATCAAAAGTTACGAACGCTGTTGAGGTCCCACGGCATCTCGCACTTTTACATTGGCGGGGACAGTACGAGCAACTCGGACGACATTAATGTGACGGTGAGCAACGTCCTGCTGTACAACCGCGCTTTGAACGAATCAAAGCTCAATGCGTTAATGAAGAGGAACACAGTCGCTGCTGCAGCGGCGAAGGTGCCGGCCCAGGAAGTTGCGGCTCAAACTACCAATGTGAGTGAACCTTCTCGTCATCCCGCCAATGTGCCCGTCGTCACGCCTGAAGCGCAGCAAGACGCCACATCAGCACCACGAAGTCAACACTCACCAGCGCAAACATCAGAAAGTGAAAGTGGACCAGCAGATTCCAAGCAAACATCTTCTGATATCATTGAACCCTTCACCTCAGCTGGTGTAGAAAAGGTGGAAGAAGAGTCACCTGGCAGCGGTGCCTTGGCGCCTACATCGTCACAAACGCAGAACGCGGGCAGTCATGAGTTACTTGGAACCGAGATGCCTGTCAGTGGGGAGCGCTTTCCTCCCAATATGGATTCACCGCTGACGGGGCAGGTGGACACAGCGGATGAAGAATCTCCGCGGAACGGCAACACCGACGATCAGGCGCCGCACAGCGTTTCACCTGATGTTTCGGAGAGCGTGGGCACGAACAGCGGCCCCGATTCATTCAGCAGCACTAACGTGTCGGGTGGCGCTGATGCCGCGCCGACTCCTTCGAGCGCAGCGCCTGGGGAAAACAAGGTCCCATCGGAGCTCAACGCAACAATACCCTCGGACCACGACATTTTGCTTGAGTTCCGCGATTTGGCGGCCATGGCTCTAATTGGTGACAGCACCGTGCATGTGTGTGTGTCTCGGGTGTTGTTGTTGCTGCTTCTGGGGCTGTGGGGCACTGCGGCTCTCTGCTGAGGTGTGAGGGAGGG
>NW_913217.1:0-1270 GCF_000209065.1 Trypanosoma cruzi | reverse complement strand
AGACACAACTGACGGACGATTTTCGCCCGAAACACCTTTGCGCCACTCCACAGCAGCAATCTCCTCAACACCGCTGAGCTCAACTAAAGGCCGTCGCAAAGCATTAGCCACCGCATCACTCTCCAAAACACCTGGTGCAATGCCCATTTCTCGTGCGTTACCCTTCTTAACTACAACCGCGCGCGCGGCAGAAGCCACACGGGAATTCGTCACACCCTCACCTCCATCAACAGAGGAAAGAACATGCAGAGGCGTCACATCGGCCGCAAGACCCCCACACAAATTACACACAGTTTCCATTCCCACAGAAACACTCATGGGACCACGCACAAAGGTCGACTCGTCCGTTGCCATGAGCGCAGCAGCATGTTCATCAGCACGGAAAAATCCCGCAAAACAAAAAAAGTAATCAACCATTCTCCAAGACATCGATCATGCCCCTCCCGTTGCGCACGGTGCTGGTGCCTTCCGTGCCACGCAGTAGCACCTTCGCCTTCTCCTCCACGGCACTGATCGTGCCCCTCCCGTTGCGCACGGTGCTGGTGCCTTCCGTGCCACGCAGTAGCACCTTCGCCTTCTCCTCCACGGCACTGATCATGCCCCTCCCGTTGCGCACGGTGCTGGTGCCTTCCGTGCCACGCAGTAACACCTTCGCCTTCTCCTCCACGGCACTGATCATGCCCCTCCCGTTGCGCACGGTGCTGGTGCCTTCCGTGCCACGCAGTAACACCTTCGCCTTCTCCTCCACGGCACTGATCGTGCCCCTCCCGTTGCGCACGGTGCTGGTGCCTTCCGTGCCACGCAGTAGCACCTTCGCCTTCTCCTCCACGGCACTGATCATGCCCCTCCCGTTGCGCACGGTGCTGGTGCCTTCCGTGCCACGCAGTAGCACCTTCGCCTTCTCCTCCACGGCACTGATCATGCCCCTCCCGTTGCGCACGGTGCTGGTGCCTTCCGTGCCACGCAGTAGCACCTTCGCCTTCTCCTCCACGGCACTGATCATGCCCCTCCCGTTGCGCACGGTGCTGGTGCCTTCCGTGCCACGCAGTAGCACCTTCGCCTTCTCCTCCACGGCACTGATCGTGCCCCTCCCGTTGCGCACGGTGCTGGTGCCTTCCGTGCCACGCAGTAACACCTTCGCCTTCTCCTCCACGGCACTGATCATGCCCCTCCCGTTGCGCACGGTGCTGGTGCCTTCCGTGCCACGCAGTAACACCTTCACCTTCTCCTCCACGGCACTGATCGTGCCCCTCCCGTTGCGCACGGTGCT
>NW_913216.1:0-1270 GCF_000209065.1 Trypanosoma cruzi | reverse complement strand
GCAAACACTGCCCGTGGCGAGTGACGGTGCAACCAACGGACGCTCCAGTGGCTGGACGAGCAGACGATCCGCATGCAGTTTGACAGCAGCAGGGACAACCTCCTCGGCAACAGCGTTCCCGTGCGCAGACGACAGAGCACCATTCTTGCAGACAAACGCGCCGTCCAATGCATTCGCTGTGCAACACCAGGAGAAGCCGCAGTGCCTCCTGCTGTCACACGGGTCCGTTGTTGGCGCCTTGATGCGGACGGGCACCCATCGGTCCCTCCAAACGACGCTGCACACCTGCAACGCATCCTGCGCTCCGAGAGGCACGTCTCCCACCACACCCGGGGACGCCCACACGCCGCCGGCACGCACCGCATCGTCAAGGAAACAGGGATACGTCAGGATGAGAGCAGGACACCCGCCGGCAATTCACATCGCTGGCATCATCACAAGCAGCAGCAGCAGCACTGCAGGCCGCGGGGCGACGTGGATCAACCGACGCATGGCGTATGTGGAAGAAAAAACGTAATGGCCTGACGAGGATGCAGCAAGAGACTGACACCTCTACAAAAAGAAAAAAAACGGTATGAGAACACAAAGAGGAGATTTAAACGCCCGCAGTCAATGCAAGCCACTGATAAAAGGGTGGAATGGGTGCACTCAACCACAACACGAGCAGAGACTCAAAAAAAAAAAAAAAAAACAAGAAGCCGAAGCGTGGGACGACCGAAGCAAACACACTCTCATTGCTCCCGTAAAGCAAAACACACACACAGGAAGAGAGAGAGAGAGGTCGCCCACTCAAAGCAATGAAAAGTAAAAACAGAAATAATTACGGTGCTCCGCCCATGCAGCCAGGCAGGAGGGCAGCGGTGCGTGTGTCTCAAAAGAGAGAACCAACGGGCCTGCATGGGTGTGCATTCATAAATACGTGAACAAATTATGTTTGTGCTTAGTAGGCTGAGGTAAGGGCGAGATTCCATGCAAGGGGACACACACACAGAGAGAGAAGGACGAGTGTGTGTGCGGGCGGTGCACGGCTCTCTCTCCCTCACTCTCACGCGGCCACCACCGCAGCAGCTGCTGCACACGCAAGAAGAAAAAGAAAAAGAGGGAAGGTGGTGTGAGAGGCCGCGGTGCTGCTGTCACTCTCGTCAGGCGTCCTCGTGGCACTTGTTTGAGCGGCGGTGACTGTTGCTGGTGTTGGTGTTTCTGTTCCTCCCTCTCCCGGCGGCTGTGATGCCTGTGTACCTTCGCCTGCAGTTCCTTCCGGTTGATCCAA
>NW_913215.1:0-1270 GCF_000209065.1 Trypanosoma cruzi | reverse complement strand
GCACGGCGGGATTGATGGGCATCGTCCCAAGAAAGGTCTTGCACGCGTACACACTTCCATGCCACTGTAGCCCCGAAGTCGCGTGCAAAACCCAAATTTCAGCTGCTTTTTGCATTGGCGCAATTATTTATTTATTTATTAACTGAAGCCATTCTGTCCGGCGTGCCACTTTGATTGGATTGTGTGGGACTGCTCGCCAAGGCCATCGAACAAAACAGGCTGAAACCTTTACTTATTTAAGTGTCGTCTTGCGCGCACGTATTTTTTTACGTTCTGTTGATGTGCACTCAAACAGTGAGGCGCATGGAACTATGCGTGCGTGGAACTTGTCCTGCCATGTGAGCTGCGGGCATCACCGAGGGGCTGCCACTTTGACTCCGCAGAGTTGTTGTGTCTCTTCGCGGGGTTGGCAGGGAAATTCCATGCAGCCTGCTACTGCTGGTGTGTCCTCAAATGTTGTCACTCCATGCGAATGATGTGCTTCAGCGAATGAGGGGGATGATTGGGTTTGTGTGCACTCTGGTTCTGCTTGCTACTTTGTGCGGGCACGCAACACTTGAGTGGTGGGGAAATGGAGCGGGGCGATGCATGGCCGCGTATCGCCCATTGTCCACTGCACGATGGTGTGGTGCACATTGTGGTGCTGACTCTGCGATGTGACTGCGGTCCCCTGCGCGGCAATGGTGGTGTGTGGAGGAGAGTGTTGACCCGCGGCGGGACGGTGGGATCGTGCCTCCTTTTCTCTTTGTTTCTTCCCTTTTTGAAGGTATGCACCTATTTTTGGTGTCGGTGATGGGGCAAACAGACCGACAGACCAAGTGAATAAAACAAAATAAAAAGGGCGATAGTGTGGCGGTGTTGGGGTTGGTTGCAGGCCTCGGCTGCTTCACCGACAGGCGTTGCAGTGCGGCTGCATGGCGTGCCGATCACTCCGCCGCGCGAGTGCCACGCCCAACGCCATTGGGACTGCGGGACGGAACAGCCGCGAGTGTCCTTTGGAGCCAGCGGCACCTGCAGGCCGCAGTTGGGCGGTGCGAGTGGGATGCTTCACCACACGGGTGTTGTGATGGCGCCTCGCCGTGGCTCTTGTGATGGTTCCGACGCTGCGGCTCGACATGTGTTGGGGAGTAAAGTGTGGCCGCAGTGGACCATGAGCAGCACCAACATGAGGCTGAGTGATTTCCTTTGGAATTATGTCGGCGGCAGGGCGGCCGTTGGTGAAAGACTACAATGTGACGATGGAGGTGTTTGTTCAGGAGCCGGATGATTA
>NW_913214.1:0-1270 GCF_000209065.1 Trypanosoma cruzi | reverse complement strand
TGCACAAGGTCCGCACTGCGCGGGTACGACGGCACCGACAGGAGCCTGCCGCTGATGCTGTTGCCGCGCACCGACAGCCACGACCCGGACCCAAACGACGCCGACCCCCGCAGCACCAGCAGCGCGCCATCCGTCAGCGCACCGGCGTTTTCGTTCACTACGACGGCGGACGCGTTGGCCTCCACACCGCTGTCGAACACCAACCCATGCGCGGCGTACACCTGGCTCCCCGACACGCGTAGCACAGCGCCCCCCGACGCAACCACGCGCGCACTCGCGTACAACGCAACGTCGCCACCGAGCACAGCCGCGTCCAGCGCCACACCGCCACCGACAAGCTCCAGCACGGCGCCGTCCACCGCCACCGTCCGCCCACCAGTCACCACGGTCACGAGGGCCACGCCGGACACAACCAGCACGGACCGCACGAGCCGCAGGCCCGACAGCACCAGCACCGGTGCGTACGGCGAGGACTGCGAGCCAAGAAGATACACAAGCGGCGTCGACCTCGCGGCAACCAGCAGGGAGTCCGTCACCGTCAGCACGGACCCCGCGGGGAACGTGCCGGTCAGCACAAGCGCACCGTTCAGCGCCTCCACATCGCACACCGACAGCTCCACCGGCCCGCTCTCGTCGCTCCCCGCCGCCCTTGCACCGCGCAAGCCTCCTCCGCCCATCACGTACAACACGGCGCCGTTCAGCAGCGACACGTTCTGCACAACGATCCGAACGCCGTCCCGCGCCATCCACGGCACGTAGAGCACAGGACTCACGCCGTCCAGCACAACGCGGCGCAGCGTCACCTCGCTCGCGCCAGCAGGCACGACGAACACTGACCGCACCGTCACGCCCTCGCGGACAAACACACTCGGCGCAGTGCCCACAGCGGGCGGCAGTGCGGGAGCTCCCACAGGCACGCACGCCTCGCCGTACCCGCCGCTGCCGCAATCGCACACGCACACACCGTTCCTCATGCTCGCAGACGCCGTCCCGGGCGCGTAGCAGTGCGTGTCCCTGTCGCAGGCGTCGCACCCAACAACGTCGATGCTCCCAGCGTCGCCAAAACCAGCCGCTGCGTACTCCTCCGCCGTCGACAGGACACGTCCACCAGCGTCGTTGCACGCCACCCTCACATGCGCCCCAGCCGCAAGCAACAGGCTCAGCGACAGCATCCGAGGCAGCAGCGCTCGGTTGCGCACAAAGCTCAGCGTGCTCCCAGCAGCGGTCACGGCGCCAGCGGCGTAGAGCATCTCCCTCGAGACGCCGTCGT
>NW_913213.1:0-1270 GCF_000209065.1 Trypanosoma cruzi | reverse complement strand
TATGAGCCAGGGCACACCCACCTGTAATACTTCGTAACGTTATCGAGAATCCTGCATGGTACACCCCATACACTCCTTTCCAGGCTGAAATATCTCAGGGCCGTCTTGAGTCCCTGTTGAATTTTCAGTCCATGATTATAGAATTGACAGCTGTGAATTTGGCAAATGCATCTCTTCTGGATCAAGCCACTGCATGTGCTGAGGCAATGTACCTTGCCTTTCATCATGGTCGAAAGGAGCGCATGACCTTTTTTAATTATCGAGGGATGTCTTGCCATCTTGCGTAGAGATGGTAGGAACAAGAGCCGAGCCCCTTAAAGTAAAGGTCGTTGTTGGTGATCCAAATTTGATTGATTGGAGCGATTCCTCACTCTGTGGAATTTTGGCACAAACTCCAGATGCCATGGGGATGCTTCATGATTTTACGACACTGTTTGACAAGGCAAAACAACATGGTCTCGTCAGTTGCTGTGGGAGAGATTTGATGGCTTCTGTTCTTCTCAAACCTCCGGGAGAAATGGGAGCCGATGTTGTTTTGGGATCTGCCCAACGCTTTGGTGCCCCACTAGGGTCTGGGGGCCTCACGCCGCATTTTTTGCTGTCAATGAGGAATTTAAGCGATTGATTCCTAGTCGCGTCATTGGTATAAGTAAAGACTCGACGGGTTGTCCGGCCATACGCATGGCGCTTCAGACGCGGGAGCAACGTATTAAGAGGGAACGCGCCACATCCAATATTTGCACTTCACAAGCTCTCCCAGCAAATGTTGCAGCATTTTATGCCATTTATCACGGCTCTGAGGGCTTGAAGGGAATTGCGAGCGAAATGCACAGTAAAGCCAAAATAATTTCTGTTGGTTTAGAGTCTGTAGGGCATACAGTGGTCAATGGTGCATTTTTTGATACCATCACCGTAAATTTAAAAGGTATAACGCCTGTAGACTACGTGGCATGCTGCGTGGCAAAAGGCATTAATATTTTTGTTGATTATAGTCACGGCACCGTCTCTATATCGGTGGATGAGGCCAGTACCGAGGGCCATGTAGTGTCTCTCTTGGAGGCAGCAGGGCTACAACTTCCTGTGATAGGTGTCCTTTCAAAACTCGCAGAACAAAAGAGAGCAATGCCTTTGCAAATGTTACGAAAACATGTCTTTCTTGGGCGTTCAATCCTTCAAAAGTACAAAAGTGAGAGTGAGCTTATGCGGTACATTCACCGTCTTCATAGAAAAGATTATGGTCTCACGCATGGGTGTGTGCCCTTGGGTTCTT
>NW_913212.1:0-1269 GCF_000209065.1 Trypanosoma cruzi | reverse complement strand
CTGCGTCTCTTCTGTTCGGCCGCCAACTCCTTGACCTCCAGCTGCGATTCCCATTGTTCTCCGTGTATCGCCCCTTAGTAGGGGACGTGAGCATTTTGATAGCCTCTGTCGTTGCCGCAGTAATGATATCCTGAAGCTGAGATGGATCCACGTTGTCTCGGTGGATAAACGGAATTCTTGACGCAGCCACTGACCGTGTCATATACCGTGGTGGTTGTTGCCGCCTCCCACCTGTCGTCCAGTCATTGTCCGTCCTCCCGTTGCGAAAGTCAAAAGGCATTGGCATTCCTCGCTTGGAGTAGGCCATAATACTTACCAACGTAAAGATGTATCTGCCGAGTCCTGGTTTGCCCCAGCCGTGATAGTTAGTATCCTGGATATAGTAATTGTCCGTGCAACAACGTATAACGAGCAGCCTCAATGGATCGACCCCAAAGACCCTTCACTCCCTATCCAATACGCTGTCCAATATCCGTGTTCTGCCAAATGACGCAGTCGTCAATTCTCTCTTTATTACTTCTTCGCTTCTTTGCTGATTATTAACCACGATCTCCAACAAACAATAATCGTCAATATCCTTTCTGTTCTCTCTCTTGTTCCCAATAATTAATAATATTCTTATCAACCCTCTAGAAACTGGTCACAGATAGACCCTCAAAAATTTTTATTTTTCCAGAAGGGGTACTTTTCCGGTTACTCACGCGATCTGAAATTTTTTACAAAATAATATCGATCTCCAAAATCCGATGAGTATCGATGTCCTCTCTGTACAATATCTTTTAATATCCGCAATGATATTTTCTTTCCTCAAAAATACGAGAAACCTGGTCACAGATAGACCCTCAAAAATTTTTATTTTCCAAAACAGGTATTTAACTCAACCTCTTCGATTGTTTATTGATTACCAACAACGATCTCCGACAACCAATACTCGTCAATCCCTATTTCTTCTTGTTGTTGTGAACTACGAAAAGAGGGTAGTTCTTTTCCCTAAATCTTATTATAAGAGTATTCAAAGAGCTCGACAAAGTATTAGTGTTTCTACCAAATTGATCCGTTTTACCGCTATGAGTATCTCTTTGTGCCTAATGAACTGTATGTTAGTTCTGCTAATTTTGCTTCTGTTGATTTTGTTTTTCCTTTTTCTTTTTTTCTTATTTACAATAGTTTTATTGTCAAGCACCAAACACGTACGCCGATCTCAGCTGAGTAAAAGGAGCTCTTGTATCCTTTTATATTACGTATTTAGAGTCCGACCAAAAATTGTTA
>NW_913211.1:0-1269 GCF_000209065.1 Trypanosoma cruzi | reverse complement strand
GAAACGCATGAGAAGGTTGAGATTGAGATTGTTCCTGTTGGAAGTATGCCGCTGAGGTCATTACCACCGTGCGAAGTTACGCACCGTCTTCTTCATGTATTTCGTTCCGAGGTCAATGCTGCAGTGGAGCTGGTTAGGCGGCGTTGCAAGGATGCGCCTGACGCAATGGCGGCAGCCTTTGCCCTACAAGAGGTTCAACTATATACTCTTGAGAAGTTGATTGCGCAGCCTACCTTGAGGCATCTAAGAGCCTGTATTTCCTATATGGAGCGTGAAGTGAAGCGTTTGGAAAAGGAGTTGGCTGCACAAAATTCTTGACAACCTTTTTTTTACGGGTGTTTTTTCCCCGCTCCTTTTCTGTTGTGGCATTTGGGTTGCTTGTTTGTTTCCCTTTACAGAAGGCGGAAGGGCGGCGCAGAGAAGTTTGGGGTTAGGGCGGTGATATATATATATTGTTTGGAACGTTTCTCTTTGGCCATTTTGTTTTGTGTCACGGTAGCACAACGCCAGATGTCTTTTAATCTTCGTGATGGCTCCTGGCTGTACGAATGGGGCGGTGGCCGGAGGACTGGCGACGGTGACTGTACGTCTCTGCGCCCCACGAATCGGACTGTTGCTGGTGCGGCAGCGAAGGATGCTCTTTTGTCTTGCAGCCCCGCTTTGCGCAGGGCCGAGGGGAGGCTGTGCGGAGGCAAATGTGGTCGCTGGATGACTTTGATATTGGGAGGAAGTTGGGTGAGGGACGCTTTGGCAAGATTTATCTCGCGCGGGAAAAGCGAACGAAGTGCGCCGTCGCAATAAAGTGTCTGTCGAAGGACATGATCCGCTACCACGGGCTCGCCCACCAGTTAAGACGGGAGGTGGAGCTGCAGGAATACGCGGGACGTTGTCATCGTCACATTTTGCGCCTCTTTGCATACTTTTGGGACGATGTGCGAGTGTTTTTGGTGCTGGAGTACGCGGATGGAGGGAACCTGCAGACACTGCTGGACACCCGAACGCAGCACCGCGTGTCGGAGGAGGAGGCGCGGCGTATTTTGCGGCCGTTGCTCTCAGCACTCGCCTTCCTGCATGAGCGGGATATCATTCACCGCGACGTGAAGCCGGATAATATTTTGTTCAAAGCCCAAGCGGTGAAACTGGCTGATTTTTCATGGGCGGTTCGGCTTGACCGCATGGTTCCCCAACACTCCCGTCGCTACACGCTTTGCGGCACGATGGATTATCTGGCACCGGAGCAGATCTCAAGGCGGGGGTGCACAACGAAGG
>NW_913210.1:0-1269 GCF_000209065.1 Trypanosoma cruzi | reverse complement strand
AATCATTTGCAGCCCTCCCTGGGGTTGTTGAGATCGCCAGAGTAACTCTGCGTCTCTTCTGTTCGGCCGCCAACTCCTTGACCTCCAGCTGCGATTCCCATTGTTCTCCGTGTATCGCCCCTTAGTAGGGGACGTGAGCATTTTGATAGCCTCTGTCGTTGCCGCAGTAATGATATCCTGAAGCTGAGATGGATCCACGTTGTCTCGGTGGATAAACGGAATTCTTGACGCAGCCGCTGACCGTGTCATATACCGTGGTGGTTGTTGCCGCCTCCCACCTGTCGTCCAGTCATTGTCCGTCCTCCCGTTGCGAAAGTCAAAAGGCATTGGCATTCCTCGCTTGGAGTAGGCCATAATACGTACCAACGTATAGATGTATCTGCCGAGTCCTGGTTTGCCCAGCCGTGATAGTTAGTATCCTGGATATAGTAATTGTCCGTGCAACAACGTATAACGAGTAGCGTCAATGAATCGTACCCAAAGACCCTTCACTCACTATCCACTACGCTGTCCAATATCCGTGTGCTGCCAAATGACGCAGTCGTCAATTCTCTTCTTTATTACTTCTTCGCTTCTTCGCTGATTATTAACCACGATCTCCAACAAACAATAATCGTCAATATCTTTCTGTTCTCTCTCTTGTTCCCAATAATTAATAATATTCTTATCAACACTCTAGAAACTGGTCACTGATAGACCCTCAAAAATTTCTATTTTTCCAGAAGGGGTACTTTTCCGGTTACTCACGCGATCTGAAATTTTTTACAAAATAATCGATCTCCAAAATCCGATGAGTATCGATGCCCTCTCTGTCCAATATCTTTTAATATCCACAATGATATTTTCTTTCCTTAAAATACGAGAAACCTGGTCACAGATAGACCCTCAAAAATTTTTATTTTTCCAAAACAGGTATTTACCTCAACCTCTTCGATTGGTTATTGATTACCAACAACGATCTCCGACAACCAATACTCGTCAATCCCTATTTCTGCTTGTTGTTGTGAACTACGAAAAGAGGGTAGTTCTTTTCCCTAAAATTTATTATAAGAGTATTCAAAGAGCACGACAAGGTATTAATTTTTCTACCAAATTGATCCGTTTTACCGCTATGAGTATCTCTTTGTGCCTAATGAACTGTATGTTAGTTCTGCTAATTTTGCTTCTGTTGATTTTGTGTTTCCTTTTTCTTTTTTTCTTATTTACAATAGTTTTATTGTCAAGCACCAAACACGTACGCCGATCTCAGCTCAGTAAAAGGAGCTCTTG
>NW_913209.1:0-1269 GCF_000209065.1 Trypanosoma cruzi | reverse complement strand
AGGACAACAAGATGCAGTTCATGACGGCCAACCTGATCCGCGGGTGGTTCCAGCGCATGGAGCACGTGCGCAAGTACGCGTTCGGCGTTGCACTCATCATTGGGGAGGAGAGGCGGCACGACATTGTGGCGCTGTGGGTGTTCCGCGGCCGGGGCATGCCGGCGATTGTGGAGGACGTGGAGGACACGGAGCTGTTCGACTGGGAGGAGGTCGCTGACGTCGCGGCGCAGCGGGAGCGCATCACGGACTACCTGTGCTGGGAGGGCCCGACGATCCCGAGGCCTGTGCTGGAGGGGCGTGTGTTCAAGTGAGCGTGGCGTGCTGGTGAGGGACGGAGTAGAGAAAATAACGGTAATAGTAACTGTGGGGGTGTGAGGAACGGGACAAGGGCGAGGAGCACTCCTTTTTTTTTTCTTTTTTTTGTTGTTTTTGTTGAGCGGCGTCCACCTAACTGTTGTTGTGCGTGACTCTCATCGCTGGATGGGACGGTGCGTGGCTGTGTGACTTGTCTCTTTTTTTGCTTTCACTCTGCGCTGACGGGGAGTTAGTTTGTGCTGAAGGCTGCACGCAAGTGACAGGAGTGATGGCGATGATGATGACTGGCCGTGTGCTGCTGGTGTGTGCCCTCTGCGTGCTGTGGTGCGGTGCCTGGTTGTGTGATGCGGCGGAGACTTCATCGAGTGCTCCGCATCGTGATAATGCGGAGGAAACGACGACTCCAGAGGAGGTGACTGAGGCTATCGAAAAGCTCGCAGAGGGAGTGCTGGACATGATTCGAGTATCTTGTCGAATGTCCTTCATTACGAGTGTAAATGCCACGTTACCCGCGCACAACGACACAGAAGTTGAGAAATGCGTAAACAAAACGGCGGTTGAGATCTCCGGCGTCACCCCTCGTGGCCGGCCTGCAGCCGCAACCACAGACGCCACTTTGGCCTCGCCATTGCCGTCGTCAAGTTCTGCTACCAGCGCCTTGCAGGGGCAGGCGCAAGGATCACCGGGTGCTGCACCAGAGCCTGTGAAACCCCCGCAGACAGATTCAGTCAATACCGAACAGCTGTCTGAAACGCCGGCCTCCACAGGCGGTGGTGAGTTGGCTGACAGGAGCAGCCATACACCGACCGACGTCGCAAGAACACATGAAGCACGCCCAGCTGGTAACGCAACTTCCACACCGACGGCCACTCGGGGAGATTCCGAGAAGTCACCGGCGATCACCACCCGAACACGTGAGACAAACGAGACTGGCGACAGTGACGGCAGCACCGC
>NW_913208.1:0-1269 GCF_000209065.1 Trypanosoma cruzi | reverse complement strand
CAGACAAGGATGGCAACCCCGAAGCAGGCAGCGAAGAAGGCGTCCAAGAAGCACAGCGGCGGCCGCTCCGCGAAGGCCGGTCTGATCTTCCCCGTGGGCCGTGTGGGCTCGCTGCTGCGCCGCGGCCAGTATGCCCGCCGCATCGGCGCGTCGGGCGCTGTGTACATGGCGGCGGTGCTGGAGTACCTGACAGCCGAGCTGCTGGAGCTGTCCGTGAAGGCGGCGAGCCAGCAGGCAAAGAAGCCGAAGCGCCTGACACCCCGCACGGTGACGCTTGCCGTGCGCCACGACGACGACCTCGGCATGCTCCTGAAGGATGTGACGCTGTCGCGTGGTGGTGTGATGCCGAGCCTGAACAAGGCGCTGGCGGAGAAGCACAAGAGCAGCAAGAAGGCGAGGGCGACGCCCAGCGCTTAGAGCGGCCTTCAGGCCAGGCGCAGGGAGGGGGCGCAACATGGTAGATGCACCTGGGTGGCCGTCGTCGCTGAGCCACGGTGACCCACACGTAGCCCTATAGAATAGGATTGGTTTGTTGTTTTTTCGTTTTCTACTGCCTCTCTCCCAACTGTTGTAGGGGCTTGTGAAGAGAATGATCGCGGGAGAGCTGGCTAACTTAATGTGTATATCCTGATAGATCGAGTACATTTCTTTATGGTACTTTTCTACCGTATGAATTTTTGGGAAGAAAACGACTTTAAGGGTTGGGGAACCGATAGAGGCCAGATAATTTTTTATTTTTATTTTGCCATTCCACCCAGCCCCTCGATTCCCACCTCGCGGCGGGGTCTTGTGGTTGGAGGACCCCAAAGTCTGCCACTTCGTAAGTAATAATATTTCAGATCTGAGTACAAAAGACCACGTGAGTAGTCAACAGAATATATATATATATATATATTATAAGAAAAACATGAGGCAATTAACTGCCTCTGGGGTACCTCTTTTTCCTTATCTTGTTTGATTTTTATAGATAATTTTAGGATCCAGTAAGCGGCCCAGAAGATTATTCTGTAGGTCTCCGCGGCGCCTCGGCATCGGTGCTTGGCCGCATTGTGGCGTGCCGTGCGCTTTTTCCTCTGCTTTGGCCGCAGGTCTCCTGCCCCCGCCCTTCTCTCCTCCCTTTGTTTCCCAAGATCAAAGCCAAGCCAAGGAACCCAACCATACTTTATTACTATTTGTTTTTTTTTTTTCGCAGACAAGGATGGCAACCCCGAAGCAGGCAGCGAAAAAGGCGTCCAAGAAGCACAGCGGCGGCCGCTCCGCGAAGGCCGG
>NW_913207.1:0-1269 GCF_000209065.1 Trypanosoma cruzi | reverse complement strand
CTTTCGAGCAGCTGCTGCATCACACGTTGTGGTCCAAATTTTTGTTTCCGATTATGAATGGTGGGAGTCAGAGGCAGTCTCTGTCACTATCTGTTTGCGTGTTCACACACTGGACACCAAACAACCCTGAATTATCCGCTGCTTGGAGGAATTTCGCGAGCTCTTGCCCACGAGGGTGCTGCATTCGGCTGATCGTTTTCGAGCGGCCGCTGCATCACACGTTGTGGTCTAAATTTTTGTTTCCAATTGTGAATGGTGGGAGTCAGAGACACTCTCTGTCACTATCTGTTTGCGTGTTCACACACTGGACACCAAACAACCCTGAACTATCCGCTGCTTGGAGGAATTTCGCGAGCTCTTGCCCACGAGGGTGCTGCACTCGGCTGATCGCTTTCGAGCGGCTGCTGCATCACACGTTGTGGTCCAAATTTTTGTTTCCGATTATGAATGGTGGGAGTCAGAGGCACTCTCTGTCACTATCTGTTTGCGTGTTCACACACTGGACACCAAACAACCCTGAACTATCCGCTGCTTGGAGGAATTTCGCGAGCTCTTGCCCACGAGGGTGCTGCACTCGGCTGATCGCTTTCGAGCGGCTGCTGCATCACACGTTGTGGTCCAAATTTTTGTTTCCGATTATGAATGGTGGGAGTCAGAGGCAGTCTCTGTCACTATCTGTTTGCGTGTTCACACACTGGACACCAAACAACCCTGAACTATCCGCTGCTTGGAGGAATTTCGCGAGCTCTTGCCCACACGGGTGCTGCACTCGGCTGATCGTTTTTGAGCGGCCGCTGCATCACACGTTGTGGTCTAAATTTTTGTTTCCGATTGTGGAATGGTGGGAGTCAGAGGCACTATCTGTCACTATCTGTTTGCGTGTTCACACACTGGACACCAAACAACCTTGAACTATCCGCTGCTTGGAGGAATTTCGCGAGCTCTTGCCCACAAGGGTGCTGCACTCGGCTGATCGTTTTCGAGCGGCTGCTGCATCACACGTTGTGGTCTAAATTTTTGTTTCCGATTGTGAATGGTGGGAGTCAGAGACACTCTCTGTCACTATCTGTTTGCGTGTTCACACACTGGACACCAAACAACCCTGAACTATCCGCTGCTTGGAGGAATTTCGCGAGCTCTTGCCCACAAGGGTGCTGCACTCGGCTGATCGTTTTCGAGCGGTCGCTGCATCACACGTTGTGGTCCAAATTTTTGTTTCCGATTATGAATGGTGGGAGTCAGAGGCACTCTCTGTCACTATCTGTTTGC
>NW_913206.1:0-1269 GCF_000209065.1 Trypanosoma cruzi | reverse complement strand
GAGCATGGCACGGTGAGGGCCGGACCCAGGAAAGGGACACCGCGTGGGACGTCAACCTTCACTGCAGCGACCGCCACCGAATTCGGATTTGCTCGCACCTTCTGCGGTCCCTCTTCCTCCCCTCACTTCTGTGCCGAGGACTGTGCCGCGGGATCCAGCAGCGCGATGTTTGGCCGCAGGAACATGGCCCGAACAACTGATGTGTGTGTGTGTGTGGGGGATGTGCACTGCGAAGAAAAGGAAAAAAATGTTGCGAGACGACCACCACGACAAGACCGGAGTGAAGTTGTGTTTTGTCCACTTGCGCGAGGGCGGCCTGCCACCTGGTCGGTTAGGAGGATTATTTTTTTGCGTTGTTGCGCTCTCTTTATATTCCGCTGCGTTTTTCTTGCGGACCTGCGAAGGGAGATTTGCAAGAAATTCCTGCGAGGCGTCCGTGCCGCCATCGGAAAAGCGGATCCCCCTTGAAAAACGCTACTTTTAAATTTGTTTTGGGCGGGGAGTTCCTGTCGATTCACTGCGACTTTGTTTTGCGGATTTGATGCGTGTGTTTCCGAGCGGTTCGATCAGTGCTCCCAGCCCACTCGGATGTGGTGTGCGCGTCGACGTGAAGGTGCCTGCCAGCCGTTTTATTGCCTTCCCCGCTGTGGCTGCCGCCGCTGCCTTCTTCTCTTCCTGAGATCCTGCGGCTTCTTGACAAGATGTTTTGGAGAAGGCGTTGCCGCTTTTATCGTCCATGGTATTTTGATTCTGGTTTTGCGGTCAGGAGACATTGAACGAGAGGGTTTGCTGCCCTTTTGTTTTATTTGTCCTCTCTGCCTGACGGCCAGTTATACACAAACGTGCTGCTCGGCATCTCAGTTGGTGCTGGCGGGATTGCTTACGGTTGTCACTGACAATCGCATGCGCCACCTCTTCTCTGCTCCCTTTCAGTGTCGCATTTTTTATTGATTGACGGACGCCATTCTGTCCGGCGTGCCACCTTGATTGGATTGTGTGGGACTGCTCGCCAACGCCATCGGAGAAAGCAGGCCGACTTTTCACGTATTTAATTCCACCTTGCGCGCAGGTATTTTTTTCACATGTTCTGTTGGGCACTCAAACAGCGAGGTGTCCGGAAATATGCGTGCGTGGAATTCTTCCCGCCATGTGAACTGCGGGCAACACCGAGGGGCTGCCACCTTGACTTCGCAGAGTTGTTGCGTCTCTTTGCGGGGTTGGCAGGGAAATTCCATGCCTTCTGTTACTGCTGGTTTGTCCCCAAATGTT
>NW_913205.1:0-1269 GCF_000209065.1 Trypanosoma cruzi | reverse complement strand
CTGCTGCCCGCAGTTGGGCGGTGCGAGTGGGATGCTTCACCGCACGGGTGTTGTGATGGCACCTCGCCGTGGCATCTCCGACGCTGGTTCCGACACTGCAGCTCGACATGTGGTGGGGAGTAAAGTGTGGCCGCAATGGACCATGAGCAGCACCAACATGAGGCTGAATGATTTCCTTTGGAATTATGTTGGCGGCAGGGCGGCCGTTGATGAAAGACTACAATGTGACGATGGAGGCGTTTGTTCAGGAGCCGGATGCTTACGTACAAGACCAGCGGCTTCTTGAAGAAATTCCTAACTTAACTGCGTGCCAGGCGCTGGAGGCCATTACTAGGCCTCTTCACGAAGGTGTGCTCTCTCTCGGGCAACGTGGGGACTATGAAATAAAAGGATACGATCACTCTTCTTGCAAGGGGAACACCAAACGGGGTACTCACGCAGGTACTGACAGAAGCGAGGCGGGAGGCAGAGGGGAGGCTAAGACAAACGCAAGAAATGAAATTTACCATTTCCACTAATATCGAAGAGGTACTGTTTAAAGGAAGAGCTCGCGTCAATGAAATGAGGCTGGGCGACTTTCTTACGAGGGAACTGGACGGCAGGGGCATTGTGGACACCAATCGGGATGTCTTGCTGGAGGAGTTTTTCAGGGACCCCACGAAGTATATCCGTGATAAGGGTGCATTGAACGAAATGCAGGCATCCCTGGCTCAGCCGGCCACCTCAACGTGGTGCCAGGGTCTAGTAATCTTTGCTAGAGAGGAAGCTAAGCGCCTGCTGCCCATCCGCTGCCCGCGGAGAGGCAGGAGGCGCCGCACAAACGGGTCGGAAGGGTACCAGATGGAGCCATTTATATGGCTGCCCGCGGAGCGGTATTTCTATCCGCTGCTGAATTCCATCGGCGCTTATCAGCGCTATACATACCGTTTGCGTGCCGTATGTGACGCACAACGACAAAAGCTACTGCTAAGCGGAGACATTGAGCAGCACCCAGGCCCCATAGCAGTACTCCAGATGAACGTTTCTTGCCTCACGCCGTCAAAACTCGCAACATTAATGGCGCAAGGAGCAGACATAATACCATCCAGGAGACTTGGAAGTCGTCAGAGCAGATCGCCAGCATGCACACTGGAGATTATGTGCTCTATGCACAGTCGCGCATCGGCAAGGGAGGCGGTGTGGCGGTGCTGGTGCGGAAAACTCTCCGCTCCAAGCGTATACCCCTCACCATCCCCCAGCATGACACCAGCCTTGAAGTGGTGGTGGTCC
>NW_913203.1:0-1268 GCF_000209065.1 Trypanosoma cruzi | reverse complement strand
TCCGCACCGAACATGAGTGAATATTGCTACATGCTCTGCGACGTGGGTGTCCCTGTCAAACGCTGCGCGTCGGATCGTTATTCCCGCGGTTGGTATTTGGGGAGCATCCATGAGATGTCAGCCAAACGCCCGATGGACAGTTGCGCCATCACTGATCCCGCACTGGATGTGAGGGATATTGAGGCTGTTATTTGGAGGGGAGAATATTTCTCTGCGATGCCTGGAGATGAGCCCTCTTCGTGGTGTCTGGACACGCTTCCCAACAACACGACGGATGCGAGGAACCCGGAGGAGACATATTTCAGTGCTGCCTTGCATGCGGCATTGAGGTGCCTCGGCATGCAGGTACATCTGGAAGTGACTGAAAAGGGTAACGTCCGTTGTGTTCCATGCACGGACGGGGCGACGGTTGCGTGGGCCACTCCACCCTACGATGAGGGAAACGTTATTTGCCGTGACCACGCGCAGGTGTGCACGATATCCGCGACTGGCGGTAGCCTACTTCCAGTGGTTTCGTGGGACGGCGAGGAGAGGGCGTGTGGAGCAGGACGGTTTCACCGGCATATACTGAACAAGGATTGCCAGGGGCATCCGTCCCCGTTGCGGAGAGCATTGAGACCGACCGCGGCACACCACCGAAGGATGTAGACACGGCTGCTCCTCATAAGAATCCGTTGACAGAGGAGAAGTGGATCCGGCCAGGATGCCCTGACAGACCGCAAGAAGCTTCTCTCGGCGGCAGGGACCGAAGCAGCAAGACGGACGGCAGGCAGGGCATGCCTCCGACTCCCGGTGATGGCACTGCTGCTGCTGCTTGTCCCTGTCCGCTGCTTCTTCTGCTTGCCTCTGCTGCCCCCGTGGCAACACTCCATCGAGTTGAGGTGTGGTCGGCGTTGCGCTGCGAGGCGACTGCGCTTCCTCCTGCGTGGCCCGCACTCAGCATTGGAAGCTCAATAGAAAAACATTCATTTCAATGGGTCCCCTTCTCCATATGCATGTGCTGTGTCCGCTCCGTTTGACTTTTTATTTGAGATTGGTTGTATTTCCGGTGCACACAGCTCTTCCCGTGTTGGTTGCCGATGTGGGCCGCTGTATGGTAGTATGGCATTGCTTGTGTGTTTGTTAGGTTTTCTGAGACGCACATACACAAAAAACGGTGCGAGTGAAATGTGCGCACACAAGACACACACACATATCCAAGCACATTGTCTGTGTGACTTGTACTTGACATATTATGCAGAGCGGGTTGGTGCGAGCAAGGCCGTCGG
>NW_913202.1:0-1268 GCF_000209065.1 Trypanosoma cruzi | reverse complement strand
ATGTCCTCACAGAGCGCCCAGGTGCTGCCGTTGTCCGTCGAGCAAATGATCATGGAGCAAACGTATTCCGCTTCATTCACCGCCATCAGAGAAAACACAAGCGTGCCGTCCTCCATCACAACACCTGCGCCACCAGAAGCAATGAACTCCGTCCATTCACCTTGTGAGAAGCAGAAGAGATCAGTTTCGAGAGTGGTTTGGGTCGCCCCAGTCGATCCGTCCACTCTGCTTCCCACCCGTGGGATTCGTGACATCACCCACAACCAGCTTCAGCTCCAAGCCGCCCTCTCTCCAGCACACACCCTCGTAGGACACATCAGTGCCTCCCGCAAGAAGAAACACTCTGTTGCCCCTCGTGATTGTTGTGGGGCGGAGCACAACACCCAAACTCTCCTTTCCCTCCGCTGCACCAAGCACAGTGTGTGCCCTCCATGTATCTTTTATTGACCTCACCAACAACAGTGGACCAATTCCACACAGAGTCGATGCACCCCGCAACCACATCAGAAGAAAAGGACATAATTAATTGAGCACATTGATATTCGGCATCCATGCAACCTTCAAAGAAAACAGCCATTACTCCACCAGCACTGACGAGAGAGGGTGAAACAAATGAATCCCTCGCCGCAACTGGAGCAATCCCATCCGTCGACTGCACCAGCGTCGTCTGCGCCACAGATAGATCGACTCCCTGCGGCACCTCAACATTTATTAAACCACTCATCGCATCACCAATGGGATTCCCCTTCGGCTCGGTGACAGGCGTGGGCCTTCTTTCGGATGGTGTCGGAGCCACATTGATATTTTAAACGTAAGCAAACTCAGGCTTCCTCTCGGACGTGTTGGTCGCCGTGTTGGATGCGGGACTCGGATCGACGGTGTTGGGTCCGTCAGCCGCCGCAGACTGTCGCCAATCCTCGTTCTGACGTGACGGCTCAGCATTCACTTGCGGCGCAGTTGTCCCGCCAGATTTTGTGTCGTCCCTTCACGGGGTGGCGGCAACTGACGGATGCCCGTCCGGTCAGCATCGCTGCTCCGTGCAGGCGGATGGATGGTTCCATCGGGAGGAAAGTTGACGCCGCCACAATTCATAAGGGCCGGCGTATTTATGTGTCGTCACATTCATCGTGAAGGCAACGGCGGCCCCTTCCTATTCCATTGCACAGCTGGCAGCACAGCTGCTACATGTGTGCACCGCATTGGCCACATGGCACACAGCACCCAGCTCACCATTCCTGCCATCCATGCGCACATCAAAGCCACTGAAA
>NW_913201.1:0-1268 GCF_000209065.1 Trypanosoma cruzi | reverse complement strand
TGTCGCCGACGCTGGAGCAGCAGTTCTTTGTGCTTGCGGAGTACCTCGGGAACGCGAGCGGCGGCTCCGCGCACGCAGTGATCCGCAGTGGGGAGGCTGCAGCTATGGCGGATGTGCTGCGGCGGTCGCTGCTGACGTTTGGCGTGTCGCTGGCGTCCGCGACGCTGCTGGCTGGCGGCGACGCGCTGGTGGACCACCTGCCGGTGGAGGGCGATGTGTTTGTGGTGGGCCTTTCAGCTGGGGATGCCGGTGCGATTGCGCGGCACGTGTCGTCGCACGGCGGTGTGCGCGTGTTCGTCGTGTTCTTGGAGTTTGCGCTGCTGCACGCTGAGTTTGTTGCTGCGTTCCGTGACGGTGCGGGTGCGGACCGTGTTGTGTTTGCGACGAGCCTGCCGCACTGGAACGACAGGGGTTCAGCGTCGGAGACCGCCAGGAAGTTTGCTGCTGCTGTGACGAGGGAGGAAGACCGGACGCCGCTGTCACTGATGAGCTTTGCGGCCACGCGGCTGGTGCATACAGCTCTCTCGCGAATGTACCGTGTGAGCGCTGAGCAGCTGGCTGACTTCTTTTACAATAATGTTGCTGTCGCCGTGGACGACATGCTGTACGGACCCTTCGCTGATGGCAGGGCGTGCCCTGCTACTGAGAGCGGTGCTGGGTGCGGCAGGAACTACGGTGCGACGCGCATTTCTGTGTGGCCGCTTGCCCGTGCGCTGGACCCCGCTGTGCCGGAGCTGTTCCCTGCCGTGACGCCGTCGATGAAGTACGCGGATCCCGCTGCGGGTGGACTGACGGCGCGGCTGCTGATCGGCGTCATTGCCGGCTGCGCTGCTGCTCTGCTGCTTGTTGCTGTGCTGCGGTACTTCAGCCACAGCTCGCGTGACAACGCGAACGCACCGAAGGAGCGGCTGCACCCCGTGACGCTTGTGTTCACTGACATCGAGAGCAGCACAGCGCTGTGGGCTGCGTGCCCCGAGACGATGCCCGACGCCGTGGCGACGCACCACCGGCTGATCCGCTCGCTGATAGCGAAGTACCGCTGCTACGAGGTGAAGACGATTGGCGACTCGTTCATGATTGCGTGCAAGAGTGCGTTCGCCGCCGTGCAGCTTGTGCGTGAGCTGCAGCAGGTGTTCCTGCAGCACGACTGGGGGACGAGCGTGATCGACGACGCGTACCGCATGTTTGAGGAGGACCGTGCCGAGGAGGACGCGGAGTACGTGCCGCCGACCGCGCGCCTGGACGCTGCTGTGTACCGGCAGTACTGG
>NW_913200.1:0-1268 GCF_000209065.1 Trypanosoma cruzi | reverse complement strand
AGGGTGTGCTGCTGGGTCCTTCACGATCAGGTCTGACACGCTGCCCGCCGCTGCCAACGCTCTCTCGGCGATCACCGGCGTTGTTGCGGGTGCGGCGGCTGTTGCCGTGTTGGTGACCGGCGGGCTGGGCTCCATCCTGGAGATGCAGGCACTCGGCGTGTTTGCGAGGATGTCATGTGCCTCGGCGCAGGAGCGTGCGAGCACCGTTGCGCTGCCGTACTTCCTGTCGGTGTTCGCTGCCCTTGATCCGCTGTGGATGGTGGTGGGCAACGCGCTGCTGGCCGCTGTGTTTGGGTGCGTGCACTGCGGTGTGACGGCGTCCTTCCAGCGGTGGCGCGGCGTGGACGCGGCGAGTGCGTGGGCCGCGATGCGCTTCCCGAGCCTGACGTACGTCGTGGCGCACGCGATGCACCTCGGCATCTTTTTCGGCTCCGTGCTTGCACTTGCGATGCCCGGCGCCCGCGTGCAGCACCGCGTGGTTGGCGTCGTTGGCGTGCTGTACGGTGTGGCGTTCCCTGCTGGCGTGTGCTACTTCATTGCCCGCCACACGGGCGCGAGCTTCACGAGGTACTGGCAGTTTTCGAGGAAGCCGTTGCACGAGCGCCTGCTGTACCCCGTCGGGTATTGGCACCCCGCGGCGCAGCAGCGGATGTACGGCGGCATGCTGACGAACATGAGGGACAGCCACGTGTACTGGTGCGTGTTCCAGCTGTCGGTGCTGTGTGTGGTGTGCCTGATTGCGGCTGTGCACCCGCCCGTGGGAGGCTGCCACGTCCAGTACTTCTGTATGGCTGCTGTGCTGCTTGCGGGCGCGGGCGTGGTTGCCTTCACGAACATGATGCGCTCGGCCTTCCTGACGGTGATGCACACTGCGAGCTTTGTGCTCCTTGCGGCGCTGTGCGTGGTCAGCGCGGCGAACCACCTTGCGCCGAGCGACGGCGGAGCGAGGGCGTACGCGGCTATCGTGCTGCTGCTGACGACTGTGCTGCTTGCGGCCACTGTGTACAGCGTCGTCGTGTGGTACGCGGAGGACCGCCACTGGCAGGAGCTGCGTGAGCCGCAGCGTGGTGGGCTGGAGGCGCTGCTGCGCGATGACGAGGAGAGCGACGACGAGACGCAGAAGCTCCACGACATGGCGTCATCGTCGTACGCCTCAGGCACCACCGTTGCGTCGTCGTACCGACCACCCGCAATGCCGTAGCAGCCCATGGCCGGTGACACCCGCTCAGACACTCTGAGCCTGTTCGACTGTGTATCCAGCGCAAGCC
>NW_913199.1:0-1268 GCF_000209065.1 Trypanosoma cruzi | reverse complement strand
CGTGGCGAGGTTCCCCTCCCCACTTCACTTTTATTTTTTTCTCCCTCTGTTTTTGGTGGCATGTCTCAGAAGGGGAGCGTACTTCATGTCCCCGAGCCCTTCTCTCGGTGCACGCAGAAAAACAGGGAGGGAAATAATAAAAGAACGAGTCAGGCGTCACGGAGAAATAAATGTGCGGGAGACAAACAAACCAACAGAATAAACAAAGAGCCCGACAGATATGCACGCAGCATATTCAGCGAAAACGGGTGTCACTTTCAGTGGGTAACTTAGTAGCCAATGGCGGCGTCGATCGTCCACGGTAAGAAAGAGCGTTGTGCCCACAATATTTTTGACTTGTTTTCTGCTTCCCTCCCCTGTTATTTCCCCCTCGTTCATCATCTTCATTTTTCAACCTTGCTGCCGCCCCCTCCTACCTTCGGCAATACTGCCGGGTTTGGACGCTGCGCCTTCCCTCTGTCATGCCAAATATGTGTTTGCGCTCTTTAAACCCATGGCGTACTCGCTTAAATATCATTCGTGTAAAAAGAACAAAACAACAAAACTTTAGAACAATCTTCTGGGCCGCTGGCCGGATCCTGAGTTGCTCAATAATAGAAACCAAACCAGATACGAATAACAAGGGATGAACGGAATAAGAGTGGATTCACCACATCCTCAAAGTTTAACACCAGGTGACTGTATGTTTATATATACCATCCGTTAGCCTCAATCGTGGCCCGTTCACTCTATTCGGATAGGATACATATATTTATTTATTAAATGCGAGGTGGCAGACTTTGGGGTCCTGCAGCCACAACACCCCGCTGCACGGTGGAAACCAAAAGGGGCGGGTGGGAAGGTAAAATAAAAATAAAAGATTATCCGGCCGCTGTCGGCTCCCTGATGCCCTTAAAGTGGTGAGATAGAAAACTGTCGTAAAGAAGTGTATATTTGTTTTAGCAGGATATATACATTACCTAATTTAGCTTGCCCACAATTATTTTATTAACAAGCTCCTAATAACATGTAAAAAAAACACAGACTCACATACATCGTTCATTGGCGGCCCAGCACACACACGCACATCCTCATCACGTGCCCCCAGCAGAAGCACACACGCACGCGGGTCGAGTGCGGGGAGTGGCACGCTCCACGGGGGCACGGGGCGGTCAATGACACATTCCACGTCGTTCGGCCACGGAGCACACAGGGCACGAACCGGGGTGCAGCAACCAATCAAGCAATAAATTAGGATTCAACACGAACAGGAAACAAATCATTTCGTC
>NW_913198.1:0-1268 GCF_000209065.1 Trypanosoma cruzi | reverse complement strand
CGCAGGCGCCCACCGCCGTGGCACGCATGAGAAGTAAGATGGAACGCGGGACAGAGAAAGATATTGTGCTGCACATGTGCCTGTTGCATTCTTTCTGTTGAGGAGGTTCCAATGTAGAAGAAGAGGGATCAACACTGCACGATTCAGTGGCTTGGAGGAGTTATTACGCCTTATTATTTTTAGTATGATCTCTGGTTCCCGCCCGTGTCTGCCCCGATTGCTTTCCTTGAGTGGAGCTGCGCCATGGCTATCATTTTGGTTGTTTGCAGGAGGAAAAACACATTGCGGGTGACGAAACCACACGTCATGCATGCGGCGTCCAGGGAGGCACATATGTGAGGTGGGGTGCACATATGTGGATGTCGTGTGAAACGGAACGGGGGTTAACTGCCCAGCCGTCACTCCTTTTCTGGAGAGTGTTTTTTTTTGTTATTGTCTTTTGTGTCATGGCACGGCGGGATTGATGGGCATCGTCCCAAGAAAGGTCTTGCACGCGTACACACTTCCATGCCACTGTAGCCCCGAAGTCGCGTGCAAAACCCAAATTTCAGCTGCTTTTTGCATTGGCGCAATTATTTATTTATTTATTAACTGAAGCCATTCTGTCCGGCGTGCCACTTTGATTGGATTGTGTGGGATTGCTCGCCAAGGCCATCGAACAAAACAGGCTGAAACCTTTACTTATTCAAGTGTCGTCTTGCGCGCACGTATTTTTTTACTTTCTGTTGATGTGCACTCAAACAGTGAGGCGCATGGAACTATGCGTGCGTGGAACTTGTCCTGCCATGTGAGCTGCGGGCAACACCGAGGGGCTGCCACTTTGACTCCGCAGAGTTGTTGTGTCTCTTCGCGGGGTTGGCAGGGAAATTCCATGCAGCCTGCTACTGCTGGTGTGTCCTCAAATGTTGTCACTCCATGCGAATGATGTGCTTCAGCGAATGAGGGGGATGATTGGGTTTGTGTGCACTCTGGTTCTGCTTGCTACTTTGTGCGGGCACGCAACACTTGAGTGGTGGGGAAATGGAGCGGGGCGATGCATGGCCGCGTATCGCCCATTGTCCACTGCACGATGGTGTGGTGCACATTGTGGTGCTGACTCTGCGATGTGACTGCGGTCCCCTGCGCGGCAATGGTGGTGTGTGGAGGAGAGTGTTGACCCGCGGCGGGACGGTGGGATCGTGCCTCCTTTTCTCTTTGTTCCTTCCCTTTTTGAAGGTATGCACCTATTTTTGGTGTCGGTGATGGGGCAAACAGACCGACAGACCAAG
>NW_913197.1:0-1268 GCF_000209065.1 Trypanosoma cruzi | reverse complement strand
ATCACACGTCGTGGTCTAAATTTTTGTTTCCAATTATGAATGGTGGGGGTCAGAGGTACTCTCTGTCAATATCTGTGTGCGTGTTCACATACTGGACACCAAACAACCCTGAATTATCCGTTGCTTGGGGGAATTTCGCGAGCTCTTGCCCACACGGGTGCTGCACTCGGCTGATCGTTTTCGAGCGGCTGCTGCATCACACGTCGTGGTCTAAATTTTTGTTTCCAATTATGAATGGTGGGGGTCAGAGGTACTCTCTGTCAATATCTGTGTGCGTGTTCACACACTGGACACCAAACAACCCTGAATTATCCGCTGCTTGGGGGAATTTCGCGAGCTCTTGCCCACACGGGTGTTGCACTCGGCTGATCGTTTTCGAGCGGCTGCTGCATCACACGTTGTGGTCTAAATTTTTGTTTCCAATTATGAATGGTGGGGGTCAGAGGTACTCTCTGTCAATATCTGTGTGCGTGTTCACATACTGGACACCAAACAACCCTGAATTATCCGCTGCTTGGGGGAATTTCGCGAGCTCTTGCCCACACGGGTGCTGCACTCGGCTGATCGTTTTCGAGCGGCTGCTGCATCACACGTCGTGGTCTAAATTTTTGTTTCCAATTATGAATGGTGGGGGTCAGAGGCACTCTCTGTCAATATCTGTGTGCGTGTTCACATACTGGACACCCAAACAACCCTGAATTATCCGCTGCTTGGAGGAATTTCGCGAGCTCTTGCCCACACGGGTGCTGCACTCGGCTGATCGTTTTCGAGCGGCTGCTGCATCACACGTCGTGGTCTAAATTTTTGTTTCCAATTATGAATGGTGGGGGTCAGAGGCACTCTCTGTCAATATCTGTGTGCGTGTTCACACACTGGACACCAAACAACCCTGAATTATCCGCTGCTTGGAGGAATTTCGCGAGCTCTTGCCCACACGGGTGCTGCACTCGGCTGATCGTTTTCGAGCGGCTGCTGCATCACACGTCGTGGTCTAAATTTTTGTTTCCAATTATGAATGGTGGGGGTCAGAGGCACTCTCTGTCAATATCTGTTTGCGTGTTCACACACTGGACACCAAACAACCCTGAATTATCCGCTGCTTGGAGGAATTTCGCGAGCTCTTGCCCACACGGGTGCTGCACTCGGCTGATCGTTTTCGAGCGGCTGCTGCATCACACGTCGTGGTCTAAATTTTTGTTTCCAATTATGAATGGTGGGGGTCAGAGGCACTCTCTGTCAATATCTGTGTGCGTGTTCACACACTGGAC
>NW_913196.1:0-1268 GCF_000209065.1 Trypanosoma cruzi | reverse complement strand
TCCTCCTCTCCTCCGTCAACACGTCGTCCGCCTCGCATGTTATTGCGCGGCGAAAGTGGTCAATGCGCAGATCCCCCGCCGCAGTGCAGTGCCTCAACGGATTGTACATGTCCTCCGCGGACACCTTGATGCGGATCGGAGCCCAGCCATCGTCCCCATCCTCGCTGGCGGCGGTGTACGCCTGCACGGCGCCCTGTCCCCGGCGCGGCACCTCACGCACCACCGCAGTCGGCAGCCGGCCGTATTTCTTCATCATCGCGTCAAACCCACAGCGGTGCTTCACGGCGGGATCAGCGGCAACGCAAACACCGGCGCAACACACCACCATCATGAGCCACGGCAGCAGTGGCAGCAGCGCGGTGTGGCGTGGCTGGCGCATGGCTTCGGTACAGTGTGTCTGTTCCTGAGGTGCGGGCAACAGCAGTGGTATTAGTGGTAGTGGTGGTAGCACAGGCCTTGTCTGCGGGAGGAGAAGCAGAAGGAAAGAGGAACAGAGGGAAAAGAGACGCTGCAGCCACAAGAGAGAAGGAGGGGCAGCACCACAAATTACCGCAGCGCACACACAGACAACAACAAAAAACCGACACAGCCTCCAAATAAAGCCGAAGCACGGAAAAATGTTCTGCAGCGCTGCTGACCAGATCCTGAACTGATACGTATAAATAAAACAGGACGGAAAGAAGAGGGTCATGGAGAGGCAGCGGCCTCGCCACATCCTCAATGTTTGTCCCAACTACATCTATATGTTCGGATAGCCACCCTCGTGCCACGGTGCGGTGTGTTCGGATTGGAGATATTTATTACTTACGAGTTGGAAGACTTTGGGCCCTCCAGCCACAAGACCCCGCCGCAAGGTCGGAATCAAAGAGGGTGGATGGCAAAAGTAAAAATAAAATTCGTCGTGCCGTTATCGGTTCCTTGACTCCTTCCGTCGGGGCCTTTCAAAGGACCATAAGATAGGAAAAGGATCACACGGAATTACTTCCCACGGTTTACCAAAACTTATATTAAGTTGGGCAACCAGCCCTCTCGCTAGCATTCCTTCTCACAGGCCCTGAAGAAAAAAAAAACAAAGACAAGGAAAGAGAAGAAAATAGAAAAAGGCGCGGCGTCCACCATGCACCCCAACCCCACTCACCTTGTCTTCCTTGCCTGGATGTCAATCTTCTGCTGTGAGCGCCTTGCGAGCCAAAACATGAGCGGTCTTTTTGTTCAAGGTGGGAAGCAATGCTCCTTGAACAGAGAATGGTGTCGGCCCAGCCCTCAAC
>NW_913195.1:0-1268 GCF_000209065.1 Trypanosoma cruzi | reverse complement strand
AAAGAAGGCACGGAGCTTTTACTTTTTGGGATGGAGGCTGTGGAAGAGAGGGCCAATCCAAACGACGATGGCCTACACCTGAAAGATGCTTGCATCAAGGGCGAGTGTAGGGCGGCTCTTGTCTCTCTTGACTACGGCACTGTCTTTCTGGCGTCATTAGAATCCCCTCTCAGTTTGAGTATGTGTGGTGGGCCTGTTGTTCGGAAAGACAACGGGCGGTGTGTTGGTGTCATTGTTGCTCAGGTTCTGAAAAACGCACCGCCATCGGACCCTCAAGTAACTCCGTTGTACCGGGATCCATGGTTAGATCTCTCTCAAAATGAGACCATTAACGCCTGTGGAAAATTGGATGTGGCGTTTGTACCGGTGCGTGAGGTATACGATGCTCTTCGGCGTTGCGAAATGTAACGTGGTGTGGATTCAATTTTTCTTTTTTGTCTCTTGGCTTATTGCTTCTGCTTTATTATTATTATTATTATTATTATTATTATTATTATTATTATGCTTGGTGGTTTTTGTTGTTGTTGTTGTTGATTTCTTAACGAGGAGACGTCTCTCTCTTTGGGAGCGCTGTGTAATGTTTTGTCCTGGCTTTTTCTCTGCTGAGAATGCCATTGTGCCAAGGTAGGGGGAAGTCGCCGCGTTGGAAGAAAAAAAAGGGGAGAAGATGGTGAAGAAACAGCCGGGCGCAGAGAACATTCGTGTGGTTGTTCGATGCCGAAACTTGTTGCCGTACGAGGCGGAGCGTGGTGACAAGGCTCTTGTGCGTCTTGACCTTGCGACAAATCAGGTCATTGTGCAGCATCCTATTGGGGATGCCGACACATTTGCGTTTGACGCGGTATATAACAACACCTATACACAACGTGATATATTTCTTCAGGAGGTGCAGCCACTTGTCGAGGCTGTGCTTCAAGGCTATAATGCAACGGTCTTTGCGTACGGTCAGTCAGGATCCGGCAAGACGCATACAATGACGGGTAAACTAAGTGATCCCCAAATGTGGGGTATGATGCCGCAGGTTGTGAATTACCTCTTCAACGAGGTGAGGAAGTTGTCTACAACCACCAAATCATTCAAGATCAAGGTTTCTTATGTTGAGCTTTACAACGGCAAGTCCCGGGATCTTTTGGCTTCGAAGCAGGTCAATCTTGAAATAAAACAAAACATGGCTAAAAATTTTTATGTAAAGGGCGCCGAAATGCCAGAGGTGACAAGTTTTGATGAGGCTATTCGGTGGTTTAACGCTGGAACAGACCGACGACAGA
>NW_913193.1:0-1267 GCF_000209065.1 Trypanosoma cruzi | reverse complement strand
GCGCTTCCTCCACTCTTATGCAAGTTGCAGCGGGCTGATCTGTGTCACCCTCAAGGTCCGACCTCGCTCTCCTCCGAGAATCTCCCTGTGGCACAGCAGACGCTTGGCCCTCCTCATTACCGTAAAGTCCTTTCTCTGGTCTTCCAGACATTGTTTCTCCTTGTTTTCTTAGTTGGATCGAGTTAAAGCTGAACACTAACAAACAATCAAAAGGGGAATAAGAAAGAAATGAGATACGCACGGATATGACTAGCAGCCACAAAAATAGAGTCATCCACACAGCGTGACGCACACCACATGCACGGAGACCACCGCAACGACGACAAGCGGGCACCATCCACCCAGCACAGTGTTGGAGAGGGCCAACAACAACAACGTGGTGGGCGCGGAGGGTTCGCCCACGCATTCCGCTCGCTACGGTCGCACACCCGTGTGGCACCTCCGTCACCGCACACACTCTAAAAGAGGACATGCTCGCACAACGCCGCTGAAACACACAAACACCATCGCAGTGCTGTCAGTCCGCGGGTGAGAGGATTCGGCCCTCCACACAACAAACGCACACACCGCCACCGCCTCCAGAACATTCTCACGGCCAACGGGACGCGGCCACATCCCCGCAACCAACACAACGCACACGGAGCAAGCACTCAAAGAGCCACACGTTGAAGTGGGTCCTCACCCATCCGCCAGTCACGTGGCACCAAAATTTACGCAGCCATCCCTCTTTCAATGGAATGGCTGTGCTTCACGCGGTGACACAAGATAAATATTCGCCTGGGCCGCTTTCCTCATCCTGAGGTTATCAATCACAGAAAACAAACAAGACGGAAATGAGAAGTAAATGGAATAAGAGCGGGTTCACCACATCCCCAAACTCTACACCAAGCAAATGTATGTATATATACATCATCCATTAGCCACAATTGTGGCCCGCTCACTCTACTCGGATTGGATATATATATATTAATTAAGAAGTGGCAGACTTTGGGGTCCTCCAGCCAAAAGACCCCGCCGCTGCCCTTCGCAAGTTCTACCCCTTCACAAGTCCTGAAGCGTAAAAACACGACCGCGTGATATGCCGTCTGCAGGGTTCTCGGCACACCGCACGTAGGTAGAGGGATGCATGTAATCTGCGAGAGTTCAAAAACTCATACATCCGCCGCAGCTCCCACGTCATGGTCTGTGATTTTGAGCTGCCTTTATTCGCCGCTCCTTGCAGCGAAGTGTTGTCCACCCAACGTCCATGGTGGGCAACAAGAAGGCG
>NW_913192.1:0-1267 GCF_000209065.1 Trypanosoma cruzi | reverse complement strand
ACACACACCCTTGTCAAAGTAAATATAAAAAAAAAAAAGAAACAAATTTTGTTAGGCTTCTTTTAAACCCCACTCACTCACAATAAATTTCTCCTCTTAAAACAAAAATTCTTTTCCCGCGGAGAAAAAAACTTTAGAAAAAAAAACCGTTAAACGACCTTCTGAAAACTTCATCGCCTCCATTTCTGTATGTGCCGTCCCGCCCGCCCACTTTGTGATCCTCACCCTGCGGCGTGGTCTTGCGGCTGGGAGAGCCCGAAATCCGCCACCTCGTGAGTTATGAAGGCACACACACACACACTTATATATATATATATATATATATATACGCCCAACCCGGATGGAGTGATCACGCCGCGGCGGTGGCCACCACAAAGCGCATACATAAATATGCACTTCCTTGGTGTAAACGCTCATCGAGGATCTGGCGAACTCCGTCCCCATTCCGTTCCCCCTTCTCTTTGTCTTGTGCGGCTCCTGTTGGCGGCCGCAAGGTCCGGTCGGCGGCCCGGATGAATATTCCCTCCACTCTTACCAGCGCGTCTAGCTATACAATGCCATCTGAGTGCCGAAGAGGTGGTCGAGCAACGACAAAAGTTTCCTGCTATGAAGCAACTGCCATTGAGAGAACTTTTCGGTGCGGAGGTCCTGTTCAATGCCCAGCCGTTGGCGCACAGCCAAGGTGCCTGGACATTCTAGAAGCAGATGGTGCAAGGTTTCCTGGGGGCCAATTGGCGTGCTTGTGGAAGCTGGCTGATCCTGCGGCAGCAGAGATCGCCTCCTGGCACTGCTGTTTAGATGTCGTGTGGCGTCTGGGTTGTGTGCGCAGCGACTTCTGTGCTGTGCGGTGCTTCTCCGTGTGGGGAAAACCATGTCACAGAAATCACATTTGAGCTCAGGAAGCGGTGGGCGGTGTTCCGGATGAAATGACCGACAGTGACTGACGAGATTCGAGAATCCCGTCAATGTAGAATCACAGTACGGACATTTCTCCTTCCGACGGCGTGTGACGGTTCGTCCCCTTACTGGAGAGACGTCTTCATCCCTTGCCGACGGGGGAAAAGCATCCGTCCCCGGTGCAGTTGGATCGTTGTTAGAGCGCATATATGCAGACTGTTCTGGTGAGATGTTGCAGAAACGGCATTGGTTCGTGCAATCTCTCAAAGCCCAGTATAGTCGGCCCCAGAGCTCAGATTCCCCGCACCTTGCCCTTGCGAGGTGAACCAGTTCTTGACGGTGAAGAACTTCCTGAGTGATCAGGTCCTTA
>NW_913191.1:0-1267 GCF_000209065.1 Trypanosoma cruzi | reverse complement strand
CGTGCATGGTACACCCCATACACTCCTTTCCAGGCTGAAATATCTCAAGGCCGTCTAGAGTCCCTGTTGAAATTTCAGTCCATGATTATAGACTTGACGGCTATGGATTTGGCAAATGCATCTCTTCTTGATCAAGCTACTGCATGTGCTGAGGCAATGTACCTTGCCTTTCATCATGGTCGAAAGGAGCGTATGACCTTTTTTTATTATCGAGGGATGTCTTCCCATCTTGCGTAGAGATGGTGAAAACGAGAGCTGAGCCCCTTAAAATAAAGGTCGTTGTTGGTGATCCAAATTTGATTGATTGGAGCGATTCCTCACTCTGTGGAATTTTGGTACAAACTCCAGATGCCATGTGGATGCTTCATGATTTTACGACACTGTTTGAGAAGGCAAAGCAACACGGTGTCGTCAGTTGTTGTGGGACAGATTTGATGGCTTCTGTTCTTCTCAAACCTCCGGGAGAAATGGGAGCCGATGTTGTTTTGGGATCTGCCCAACGTTTTAGTGTCCCACTAGGGTTTGGGGGGCCTCACGCCGCATTTTTTGCTGTCAGTGAGGAATTTAAGCGATTGATTCCGGGTCGCGTCATTGGTATAAAAGTAAAGACTCGACGGGCTGTCCGGCCATACGCATGGCGCTTCAGACGCGGGAGCAACGTATTAAGAAGGAACGCGCCACATCCAATATTTGTACTTCACAAGCGCTCCTAGCAAATGTTGCGGCATTTTATGCCATTTATCACGGCTCTGAGGGCTTGAAGGAAATTGCGAGCGAAATGCACAGTAAAGCCAAAATACTTTCTGTTGGTTTAGAGTCTGTAGGGCATACAGTGGTCAATGGTACATTTTTTGATACCGTCACCGTAAATTTAAAAGGTATAACGCCTGAAGACCACGTGACATGCTGCGTGGAAAAAGGCATTATTATTTTTGTTGATTATAGTCATGGCACCGTCTCTATATCGGTGGATGAGGCCACTACCGAGGGCCATGTAGTGTCTCTCTTGGAGGCAGCAGGGCTAAAACTTCCTGTGATAGGTGTCCTTTCAAAACTCGCAGAACAAAAGAGAGCAATGCCTTTGCAAATGTTACGAAAATCTGTCTTTCTTGGGCATTCAATCTTTCAAAAGTACAAAAGTGAGAGTGAGCTTATGCGGTACATTCACCGTCTTCATGGAAAAGATTATGGTCTCATGCATGGTTGTGTGCCCTTGGGTTCTTGTACCGTGAAACTTAATCCAGCTGCCGCCATGTTGTCCTTGTCG
>NW_913190.1:0-1267 GCF_000209065.1 Trypanosoma cruzi | reverse complement strand
TATGGGGAGACTGGACAATACACCGGAGCAAGCAATTGCACCTTTATGGCATACGGATCTGCTGACATGTTTTACTACCCAGCTCACCAACAAGTGGCGTAGTACGATTCGTCAAGACACTCATCGCTACTTGCTTTGCGGCACAAGGCCATCAGATCTCAGCGGCAAGGACCTGATCACTCAGGAAGTTCTTCACCGTCAAGAACTGGTTCACCTCGCTAGGGCAAGGTGCGGCGAATCTGAGCTCTGGGGTCGACTATACTGGGCTGTGAGAGATTGCACGAACCAATGCCGTTTCTGCAACATCTCACCAGAACAGTCTGCATATATGCGCTCTAACAACGACCCAACTGCACCTGGGACGGGCACTGTTTCCCTGCCGGAAAGGGACGAAGACGTCTCTCCAGTAAGGAGACGGACCATCACACGTCGTCGGAAGGAGAAATGTCCGTACTGTGATTCTACATTGACGGGATTCTCGAATCTCGTCAGTCACTGTCGGTCATTTCATCCGGAACATCCTCCACCGCTTCCTGAGCTCAAATGCGATTTCTGTGATATGGTTTTCCCCACACGGAGAAGCACCGCACAGCACAGAAATCGCTGCGCACACAACCCAGACGCCACTCGACATCTAAACAGAAGTGCCAGGAGGCGATCTCTGCTGCCGCAGGATCAGCCAGCTTCCACAAGCACGCCAATGGCCCGCAGGAAACCTTGCACCATCTGCTTCTAGAATGTCCAGGCACCTTGGCTGTGCGCCAACGGCTGGGCATTGAACAGGACCTCCGCACCGAAAAGTTCTCTCAATGGCAGTTGCTTCATAGCAGGAAACTTTTGTCGCTGCTCGACCACCTCTTCGGCACTCAGATGGCATTGTATAGCTAGACGCGCTGGTAATTGAGGCACTCCGCGTCGGCCCATTGACCATGCGAGACCGCGTTACTGAAGAGATTTGGATTATGCTGCTTCCCTTAGTGAAGCGAGGCCACTCTGTAGACTCTATATTTTCCCCATCACACTGCGGTATCCCACGCAGTGAGGCCGCTGACGAAGAAGCCACGATTGCACGTTCTCTCCCGCAAGAATGCATCCCAATCTGGCACGTGGACCTCCTTACCGCCGTCAAGAGGTTATAATGGAAGGGAGTCGAGGAGGAAGCAGAAGACGCACACACCGTACGCCGGGCGCTCGTCGGTGTGGCGAGGACCCCATTCACGGTGTCCAGGCAGGCATCGGGCATCGAATCACGTCTCTGTGCGCGGGC
>NW_913189.1:0-1267 GCF_000209065.1 Trypanosoma cruzi | reverse complement strand
CCGCTTACGTGCAGCCTCTTCTTCAGCCTGCTTGCGTGCGGCCTCCTCCTCCGCCTGTTTACGTGCGGCCTCTCCCTTAGCTCGCCTCTGCTTCACAATTTCCTTTGCCCTTTCCCGCGCTTCTCTTCGAGCTCTTTTCCGTGCGGCCTCGTCTTCGGCCCTTTTTCGCTCAGCTTCTTCACGTGCCTTCTTGCGTGCAGCCTCCTCAGCCCGCTTGCGTGCAGCCTCTTCCTCAGCCTGCTTGCGTGCGGTCTCCTCTTCAGCCTGCTTACGTGCGGCCTCCTCCTCCGCCTGCTTACGTGCAGCCTCTTCCTCAGCCTGCTTGCGTGCAGCCTCTTCCTCAGCCTGCTTACGTGCGGCCTCCTCCTCCGCCTGCTTGCGTGCAGCCTCCTCCTCCGCCTGCTTACGTGCAGCCTCTTCCTCAGCCTGCTTGCGTGCGGTCTCCTCTTCAGCCTGCTTACGTGCGGCCTCTTCCTCCGCCTGTTTACGTGCGGCCTCTTCCTTAGCTCGCCTCTGCTTCACAATTTCCTTTGCCCTTTCCCGCGCTTCTCTTCGAGCTCTTTTCCGTGCGGCCTCGTCTTCGGCCCTTTTTCGCTCAGCTTCTTCACGTGCCTTCTTGCGTGCAGCCGCCTCAGCCCGCTTGCGTGCGGCCTCTTCCTCAGCCCGCTTGCGTGCTGCCTCCTCCTCCGCCTGTTTACGTGCGGCCTCCTCCTCAGCCTGCTTGCGTGCAGCCTCTTCCTCAGCCTGCTTACGTGCTGCCTCTTCTTCAGCCTGCTTACGTGCGGCCTCCTCTTCAGCCTGCTTGCGTGCAGCCTCCTCTTCAGCCTGCTTACGTGCTGCCTCCTCCTCCGCCTGCTTGCGTGCTGCCTCTTCTTCAGCCTGCTTACTTGCAGCTTGTTTCTCTGCCATTTCTTTCATAAACTTTCTCTTTACTAAAGATTTTTTAGTCTTTTTTTTTTCGTGTTTTTTGATTGTGTGTCGAGGCATTTCTGCAGTTTTCGAGTTTTCAACAGCTCGGATTCCATCCAAAGACTGTGGTAATTTTGGCTGGTCGTTACATACTGGCGTTCGCTGTGCAATTTCGGACGTAGCCCCAGGTTCAATGACCTCTGGCACTTCAACCTCCTCTTTGGTCTGAGTTTGGGCGTTTTCACTCGTGTTCGACGGTGAGTCCGCTGCTGTTTTGCAGTTTTGGAAGTGGCGACCGTGTCTCATTAGTTTAGACATCGTGGCAGTGTGTTTCCGTTTGACGTCTTCCTTTGGGGCC
>NW_913187.1:0-1266 GCF_000209065.1 Trypanosoma cruzi | reverse complement strand
CAGCATTTGCGTGGTGATTACCACAACCCTCCCATGGAAACTGTTCAAGAATCCGCATTTATTAATATCTTCCGTCGCTTGGGCCCCGCTGCGATTATCGCGGGTGACCCGAATTGACATCATGAGCTCCGTGACAGCCATATACCATCGACGACTGGAGGAGAAAACTTCGCCGCTGTTTTAATTGATATGGATTTTGAACCCGCAAATGACCCGGCGCAGGCAACACGGATCACACATCCTAATGCCTCGTCCCCTGACGTGACTGCGTATCGCGTACTACGCATCTCTAGCTGGAAATCCACTCCCTACATGGATTCGGACCACTGCTTAATATGTTACTCGGTAGGGATGGACGATGGCATTCCACGAATAGCCAACACGCTGCCTCGGCGGGACAAAGCCACCTTTGCCCTGCGTAAAGCGGATTGGCCTGCTTCCACCTCGTCGAGTGAAACCCTCCTTGCCACCGCGTCCACATGGTTGGATCTTCGCAGAGGTATCTTACGAGCAGCTGAGCGCCATATCCCGCGCGGCAGCCGTGAAAGCCCCAAAATAATATGGACACACGAAATGGAACAAGCCGAGTCCGTCGCAGAAGCGGGACATCAAGCACACATTGCCTTTCCTGGAAACGTGCTACATTTTACCGAATTTGCCCGAAAAAGGGGGAACGAAATCAAGCCTTACGCAGTGGCCTCTCTATGCTTCTGGAATCCCGCGCGAAAAAACTTGGGGCTTCATCCAACCCAAGCTGGCGATATCTTCGCGGCATGGCGGCACCGCATCCTCATTCCCTGGAATCGGTTGTGCTCCGCACTGAACCTGGCCGCGTATGCGCCCTGCCTCGGCAACAGGCAAATCTGCTTGTCCGTCATTTTGTGCGGTTTCACGTGCCACGTTACCCTATACTTCTGCCGCTGCTCGCCGCACTCCCTTGCCCCTGGTGACTGGGAAATGGATTGGCCTCTCACGCCGTATGAACTTGACGTGACCATCCGCGACTCTTTGCTTGGCTCAGCCCCTGGCCCCGACGACATGTTGAATGAATTCCTGCACCATCCCGGGCCCGTCGTACGTGGCACAATTAGAACGATGATCAACAACTCCTTCTCAAATGGCAGCCTGACTGGCTCCTGGAAAATGGGGTCACTATTCCTATCCCAAACCTGGGAAGGATCCATGCCGCGCAGAGAGCTACAGACCTATCACGCTGCTCTCTGTTTTAATAAAGTTAACCGAAGGAATGATTCACCGCCGTCTGTC